>NC_057809.1:132938205-132971740 GCF_018294505.1 Triticum aestivum | reverse complement strand
GCGGGGGCGGCCGGCGCAGCGAGGCGAGCGCGAGGTGGTCGCGGGGATCCAGCAACAGTAGGAGGGTGCGCGCAGGGGGCTGGGCAGGCCGCGGGCGTGGGCTGGTGAGGACGAGGCGGGGGAGGACGGGGCCGCAGCAGCATCGGTAGGATTGGCCGGGCATGGCCGGCAGCGCGTGACGGCGAGCAGCGAGGAGCGAGGCGGGGCGCGCTACGGGATGCAAGCGAAGCTGGCGAGAGGGGCGGCTGTAGCGTGTGGGCGCACGCGAGCGGTCGGGCACAGCAGCAGTAGCTGGTGCTACGGGGTCGGCATGAGCAGAGGTGCGGCAGCGCGTGGGCGAGCACGGTTGAGGGGAGGCGGGGGAGTGATTGGGTACGACCACGAGCGGCGCGTGTGGCTAGGCCGCAACCTGGATGCGGCCAGGGCTGGGGGGGAACGCGCCGACCGCGAGCTCCACGGGAGCTCGGGCGTGATGGCGAGAGCTCCCTATGGCGTCAAAACGGATGGGAACCGAGGGGGATTGGACAGAAGCTCACTGTGGGAGCGCACAGAGGCTCAGCGATAGCTTAGGAGCAGCAGGGGGCGGTGAATCCGACATAGCGGAGCTCGGTGGTCAGAGGTTGAAGATGACCTCGTCCTCTGCGTTGCGATGGCGCTGATCTTGAATGGGGCGAGGTAGTCGATGTAGCTGAGGAAGAAGGGGCTCCTGGATGCATCATGCGGGATGGGGAGTGATGGTCGCCGCGGCGGATGACGACGGCGACGACAGGAGGCGCTCGGGTGGAGAAGTGGCAATCTCTCTTTTCATCCCATGCCACCAAAATCTTTCCTTCAGGTCTTGATACATCTTGGTCCCTCCAGGATGGATGGAATACGGGGTGTCATGAGCTTCTTGCAAGATCAAGTTCTTGAGCTCAACCTTGTTGGGTACACAAATGTGATTCCTGAACCACAAAATTCCTTGCTCATCCTTTGAGAATCCTAGCCTTGCTTGCCTTGATCTTCCTCTTGATGCCTTCAATACTCTCGTGTCCCTTTTGAGCTTCCTTAACATCATCCATCATAGATTTTCCTTAAGCATAGCATTCAAGGAACAAGCATTTCTGCTTAATGCATCTGCTACCACATTAGCCTTTCCAGGGTGGTATTGAACACTGAGATCATAATCCTTGATCAATTCTAGCCATCTTATTTGCCTCATGTTCAATTCCTTCTGAGTGAAAATATACTTCAGACTTTTGTGATCCGTGTATATCTCACACCGCTTCCCTAGGAGGTAATGCCGCCATGTTTTCAGGGCATGAACTACATCTGCCAACTCAAGGTCATGAGTAGCGTAGTTCTCTTCATGAGGACATAGCTGTCTGGATAGATATGCTATGACTCTGCCTTCTTGCATCAGAACACTTCCTAGTCCAGTTCGCGAGGCATCACAATATATCACAAATTCCTTGTGAATATCAGTTGTAGCCAGAACTGAGGCTGTGGTCAATCTCTTCTTCAGCTCCTAGAAGCTTTCTTCGCACTTCGGCATCCATTCAAACTTCTTGTCCTTCTTCAAGAGTTGGGTCATGGGTCGGGCAATGCTTGAGAACCCTTCAACAAACTTGTGGTAATATCCCGCGAGTCCGAGGAAGCTTCTGACTTCCTTCACATTGCTCGGAGTTTGCCATTCAGTCACGGCTTGGATCTTGGTGGGATCCACTGACATCCTTCGGCAGTCAATTTATGACCCAAGAATCCAACCTCATGCAGCCAAAATTCACACTTGCTGAACTTGGCGTACAGTTGGTGCTCTCGAAGCTTGTCTAGGACCATCCTCAAGTGTTGCTCATGCTCTTCTTCTGTCTTCGAGAAGACAAGAATGTCATCAATGAAGACGACGACAAACTTGTCCAAATATTCCATGAAGACCTTATTCATGAGATACATGAAGTAAGCTGGGGCATTGCTCAATCCAAAGGACATGACCATGCACTCATACAGGCCATATCTGGTTACAAATGTCGTCTTCGGAATATCTTGGGGTCTGATTTTCAGCTGGTAGTACCCAGATCTTAGGTCGATCTTGGAGAACACCTTAGCCCCATTGAGTTGATCAAACAGATCTACAATCTTTGGAAGTGGATACTTGTTCTTGATTGTAACTTCATTGAGGGAGCGATAGTCAATGCACAAGCGGATGGTACCATCCTTCTTTGCCACAAACAGAACAGGTGATCCCCAAGGGGAGGCACTAGGGCGGATAAATCCCTTCCTCAACTGCTCTTCCAGTTGCTTCTTCAATTCTGCTAACTCTTTCGATCCCAGTCTATAAGGCTTCTTATAGCTGGGTCCTGCTCCAGGTATGAGCTCGATGATGAACTCAATGTATTAGTCAGGAGGCATTCCCGGTAGCTCATCAGGGAAGACATCGGGGTATTCGTTTACTGCCGGCACTTGCTCCAATCCAACTTCTGACAGACAGTTGACTTGGGTGCCTTAAGCAGAGGAGGGGTTGGGAGCAAACTTAACTTCGACTCCTTGGTCATTGGTCACAGTGACGGTCCGGTTGGCGCAATCTAACAATCCTTGGTGCTTGATGAGCCAATTCATTCCTAAGATCACATCCAAGCCTTGTGATCTTAAGACGATAAGGTCTGCTAGGAAGTCTACCCCGTTAATGACAATTCCGACTCCCTTACAGCCTACCTTGGCTCTCATCTCTGCTCCAGGGGTTTGTACCACCATAGGGTTATTCAGGGGTGTAGGGTTCATGCCACTTTTTAATGCAAACTTTTGGGTGACAAATGAATGCGTGACTCCTGAATCAAACAAGACAGTTGTAGGTGCTGAGTTGACAAGGAACATACCCAGCACGACGTCCGGGTCTTCTTGGGCTTCTTCTGTAGTGACATGATTCACACGACCCTTGCCATTGTTGGGCGGGTTGGGGGAGCTTGGTTCCTTGGTGGCATCCCACGGTGTTGGCCTTGGTTCTGCGTATTGGGGCGTGGGCCGTCAGGCTTCTTATTGCGGTAATACTTGGAGTAGTGTCCTGCCTGACCACATCCAAAGAAAGTGACTTGATTGGGGTTGCTGCTCTTCCCGGCATTGTTATTGGGGTTGTTGAAAGCTGGCCTGGGGTTAGCATACTGCTGAGGTTGATAGTTGGTGCGGGATGCAGGGGCTCTTGGCTACTAATAGGTTGGCTTCACCGGGGCTGGCTGCCACGGGCGAGGCTTCTAGTTGCTGGAGCTACCCTTGCTGATCATCTTAAGCTTACGAGTATCGTCCAAAGCATGTCGCTTGTCCTCAAGCATGAGTGCCTTGTTCACCAGATCAGGAAAGGTTGGGCAGTCACACACAACAAGCGAGTACTGCAGAGTCTGGTTAAGGCCTTCCATGAAGCGCTCTCTTTTGGAAGCATCAGTGCTGACATCCTCGGGAGCATACCTTGAGAGAACACTGAACTTCTGCATGTACTCCTTGACAGTGCTACTACCTTATTTCAGGGCTCGGAACTCACGCTTCTTGATGGCCATAATTTCGGAAGGAATATGGGCCTTGCGGAATTCTGCCTTGAAGTCATTCCAAGTGATGTTTTGCTCAGCGTGCATGGCCTTGAATCCATCCCACCAAGCTCTGGCAGTTCCCCCGAGACAGTGAGCAGCATATGCCACCTTCTCATGGTCCTCGATGCATCCGACTAGTTCCAGCAGATCCTCAATGGTGTGGACCTAGTCTTCTGCATCTAGGGGTTCAGAAGTCTAGATGAAGGTGGGTGGTGCATGCTTCTTGAACTCCGCCAACATGGAACATCCATTGCCGTTCCCCGTCGGCTGGCGGTTGACCGCCTGAGCAATCATCTGGAGGGCTGCAGTGTTGGCTTCGCGTTCCTCTTAGAAGGCTTGGAGAAGTTGAGCCATGTCCATGTTTGGAGGTGGTGGCGGTGGTGGGGCTTGTCCTTGGGTTTGGTGCTGACTGCTCCGGCAGAACCTCCGGCATCTTGCTGCTGGGTAGAAGTACCAGTACGAGTTACAACAGGCATCCTGTTGGAGCGGTCAAGGTCTCATGATTGGGATAAAATGAGGGAAAACAATGTAGATGGGTGCCTAGTAAGGGGGTGGGTGTGACACAATTTTAAGTTAAGCAAGGGCCAGAAGGGCCAAACTCATGCATTAAAACCAAATGGGCGATGTAGTCATTTACAAGTTCCCAAAGGGAGAGTACGAGTTTCATCAAAACAAGTCGAAAGAAAACACATCACAACATGGTTTCATTCGAACCGTTACACGGACTCGACTTCGCATAGGGGGTACACGACCTATCCTACCTTAAGGCTTACAGACTGGCCTATCCTAGTCCTGAACGGTGTCTAAGTGCTGGAATGCTCGGTCGTGTATTCTAGTTCCTCTGGGTCTTCCTCCTCATCTTTATCTGTCTCAGTTTCTTCATCACTTGAGGGAGTGGGGGAGTGGAGGAGCTGAACATGGAGCTGCTTCGCCGGTGGCACCATGAAGAGGTTGCGATATTCCTTCACCGTCATACGACGTGGCCGAGATGATCCCTTGGCATGCGTAGCCTGTGGGGCTCATCCACCTCGATAGGCAACAACGAGCTGTCCAGGGGTGCACCATCCTTCTTGATCCTGTCTGCCTTTATCTAAGCTAGGCGGAGGAGTTCCTTGGTCTCATGGAGTTCCCTCCAAAGCTCCATCGACTCCGAGGCCAAGTGATGTGCAAGGCTGTCAGCACACAAGCTGAAGTAGGTCTGGAAACAGAGGGAAGCCCCTCGTCCATGGGTGGAGCTGGTGCGCTGCTCTCGTCATCACCCTCCTTATGATAAGGTAGGTAATGAGTGGCTGGCTCAGTTGCCATCTCTGACAGAATATCCCGAAGGCGAGTCAGCGCCCTAAGTGCAGCAGTCTCAACGGCGAGGAGCAGGGTCGCCAACTGGGGTCTTTCAAAGAACCAGCTTGTCGGAGAGTCATTCGCCCTCACGACTACCTCCACGTGATACTCCTTCTTGGCGGTGTTGATCCAGTGCTCGTGATAGGAGAAGGTGGGGGTTCGAGTGAACTGGCACTTCTTGAGGCTGTCCTCAAGAAGCACGGGAAATCCAGTGGTCAGGAAGTCCTCGGGTACAACGGCCATCTACAAAAGTGGAAGGGGAAGGGTCAATAGAGGGGATATGACCCATGTTTGGAATATTTTTATAAAACGTAGGTATTTAGGTAATTTTGTAGATAGTCTCGCTCTAACTAATGTCCATGCTAACTAAGGCTCCCTACAGTCAGGATGGCTCTGATACCAGCTCTGTGGGGACCCCGACTCATAAGTCGTGATCACCGAATGCCTGTGTACAGTGATCCCAGAGATCAATGCTCATTGAACACACAGAAGCTGAATAACAAGAGTCTTACATCCACACATACCGTCTTACACAAATTATGACCATTATGTTCAAGTCTTACATAGAAAAAAGCCATAAGGGCTGAGTACCAAATAAATTTAAGCAGCGGAAATCTTCGTCGATAAGTAGAACCCATTCCATCTTCCTTAACCCTAGAGGCATTCTGACTGGGAAACGTCCTAGTTCGCATGTTCATCTCCAAAGAAATCTTCATAGAACTCTTGTTCTTCCATGCCTAGCCAAGTAAATAACCAGCGGCAAGCCAATGAGTACATTGAATGTACTTGCAAGCAACCCATGATTGGAACAGGGCACAATAATGCAGTGATATAGCACTAAGTAGGTAGTTTACAGAAAGCTAGTTTTGAGTGCAAAGACATGATCTATCAACATGTAAAGTATGCATCACGAGAGTACGGATATCCGTATGAACAAGTTACATATATCAACATAAGCGGAGTTGTACACCAATCCAACTTGATCATCGTGTCAAGCCATCTGACTTACCCCAAATGGTTTATCAACACGCACACACGGTCTGTAAAACTCTGGACGTAGTTTAAGCAGCACCGCCCAATTGTCCTTGACTGTGGACACGGCTATTCGAATAGTTTTACACTCTGCAGAGGTTGCACACTTTACCCACAAGATCCGGGGAACTTCCGTGTCATCCACGACCCGCGGTACCTCAAGTACCCAGGGCAAGCACCCGGTCATTACCTTTCCCTAGATGACACTAACATAGAGTCCACTCGATTGGTAGCAACCCCCGTGCCCAACATTTCTCATCTTAAGAATTTGGAGCCACGCTCCCATATTTGTCACATACCACTTGCACGGGGTACCAACGGTGTGTCCGGTGCCCCATAAAAATGTTCTTGGCCGCCCTACCTGGCACGACCCCGTCCCGAGAGAGCGCAATAACGACTCTCCCGTCACTAGTAATGCGTGCTCCAAGCTAGTATAGACCTAGGTAATCAATAATGCCCTTTCCCATATAAGGGTAGAGTGGTTGCGCATGTAAGGTTGGGACAGTCGACAAATCTTAAATCTAATCTGTTTTCGAAAACAACACACACACTTGCCTCGATACACCACTTCGTCATCAAGTGGTTACCCAACTCATTATCTCCCTCGGGCATAAGTGGCACCCGACAGGGTTTTGAAAAGTCTTTGAAAACAACTTGGTTTCCTTCACCATGCATAAACCCATCCCATTTGCGTAGCAGCTACTTAGCATCCTAACTACTCCCACTCGCATAACCCTCATAGAGTGGTAGGGTCATGCATCATGCAAGTGTCAACGAGAAAAGCAACGGAGGCAAACCACCTTAAGTGGTCACCACATTATCATGACTTCGATGCAAGCAATAAAAGTGCCATATAACATGCATAAAAAGGTTTCATAGACATGGTCAAAGGGCTGCTTGCCTGGCTCAGCAAAGTCTTCTGGGTCTTCAAAGTCTTATGGTCCAACTCCCTCGTCAGCAACGCAATCTATCGTCGCAAAATAATAATGACAAAATAAGGCAATAATAAAACAGAAAAACCAAAGTGCTTAGAAAAATGTCAACTCATTTTTGTTAAATACTAGGGTTAAAACTAAGAAGGGGAAAATTCTTATTTCTGGATTTGGAGCTACCGAGATAGAGCAATGGATTTTCAAACAAGGATTTAATTCCTCAAATTTGAATTTAAATTTGAACAACACAGAAAAGTTGGTTGGGCATGTATGAAAGTTACACCAGTAAATAGGTGGGATTTTTACAGGATTTTAGGAACTGGAATTATTGCATTTGGATTAATATTTAATCCTGTGGAATTTTTGGAAAAGGGATAGAAAAAGAAAAGGAGAAAGGGCACTGTGCTCGTTGGGCCAGAACAGCTGCAGTGCAGCAGGCCCAGAGGGGAAAAGGCCCAGGCGAGCCAGTGCGCGCGTCAGATTTTCAAACCTAACGGGCAGGGCCCGGGCGTCAGTGAGAGAGAGAGGGGCGAGGGAGAGGTGAGAATGACAGGTGGGCTCCACCTGTCATCTCTAACCTCGCGATAGAGAGGTCGGCGAGCTCACCGGCGACGCTACAGGGCACGACAGGTCGAGCGGGTGGCACCGTTGGACTCAGGGGGATGTCGCCGTTCGGGTGGTGGTGGAGGTGGTCACCGGGGCAGCCTGGTTCGCCGACGACGAGGTCACACGGTGGAGGTGCTACGGGCGTCGGTGGTTCCGGCCGTTACCGGCTACAAAAAGAGTGGGGAAGAGAGGGGAAAGGGTCAGTGATGTCGTGCGGTTCTAGATCAAGAGAGAATGGGGGCGGAGGAGGCCTGTATCGTGCGAATGCCCACGAGCCGAGGTAGCTGAGCTCAAGCTCGATCTCGAGCTTAGGCGGCTCTGGAGGCAAAAGGGTGGTGCAGGAGGTTGATTAGGAGTATGGGGGAGCGACATGGAGTGAGAGAGAGGCTCGGGGTCATCTTATATAGGCTGGCCGAGGTCCACCATAGGCGCGGCCTACGGGCGTCCATGGGACCGGCTCGGGTGGCTGTTAGAGAGGAAATGGAGGGCTCGGGGGTGTTTGTGGGAGTGGTTTAGGGTGATAGGGAGAGAGAGGAGGAGCGTGACGAGCTGTGGGCGGGCCACAGGAGTGGCGCGAGCATTGGCCGAGCGGGGCAGCGCTCTGGCGCGAGCTGCAGGAGAGAGAGGAGCGTGCGGGAGCAAGTGGGCGGCCTGCTGGCGTGGAGCGGACGTCGAGGGGCATCGACTGGTGCGCGAGGGAGGCTCGAGGCGGTCAGGGGACGCGGCATCAACGGTCGGGTGCTCTGCCAGGCGCTCCAGAGCGCGACTTTGGCCGGCATTCGCGGTTTTCCCTCGTCCTCGCGCGTCCACTTGTGTCTGGCAACTATAGGGGGCGTGGCAAAATCTGGGGAGAGCCTTGGGTGCTCTGGAAAGCTGAGGGGAGAGAAGGAGGCTGAGAGAGAGAGGGAGGAATCCACTGTCCAGAGAAGAAAAATGGGGTTCTCCCCGCTTCATCATTTCTTCCTCGGGAAGAAAAGCATACATGTGCTAGAGGGGGACTAGGAGGGGTGGTGGTAGAAATTTGAGCCTACGGAGATTAGTGGAAGAGGCCAAAAATGGGATTTTGGTAAAGTGGCAGAAGGTGTTTGATGCTCGTTTGGGCAAGTAGATGATTTCCATTTGCCATGATACTCCACAGGGTGAAATGTCACATATAATTAGCGCCTTTCACCAATTTTGAGCTCATTTGGGCAAAGTTGCCAATGCAACTTTTGTAAACCCTAGAAATTAGCAGAAATGAACTTCTGCAGATCTAGTTGAGCAAATAACTTCCCCTTGATGCACCACTTAGTGTAGTGGCTTCATTTGGTCATGTGAACATGCTCACAAAAGTTGGGGTCAAGGAGAGAAAGTTGGTAGTACAAAGTTGTTCTAATTTGAATCTGGACAGAGATGGTTTTGGGGCACTTTTGTTAACCAAAACAGTTTGGATTGATCTGAAACTCTGAAATGTCATCATATTATGTATATGTGACTTGCTAGAATTTTCTTGGATTTTTATGAAAATATTTCATGTAGAAATATTTCAAATCCTTGAAATGGGAAGAAATGGTTTTGGGAGGTTTTGTCCAATATTTTGAACATGACCATGTGTTGAAACTCTTATATATGGAAAATATATGTCCACAGAGTTTCCCTGCTTTTTGTCAAATATTTTTGAAACAATAAAATAATTTTTCCCTATTAAGGACCATTTCTGGCCTTAAGAAAATGCTTTTAAATAAAATAGGAAAATAACTTTTAAAATTATATTTTTGTGGTCTATGGGAATCCCATATCTATTAGGTTTCAAATATACTCTTTGAAATAATTTTCATTCCCTAAATCAAGTACTTGTAGTCCAAGCCTCAATTCAGGGGTTTTGGAAAACTAAATTTTAAAAGTACTTTGTGGCCAATTTTTTTTGTAACAAAATACTAGATTGCACTATAGACATGGCATGATCATTGGGCAGTAGTTTGGGGCAGGGTGATGAAGTACATAAAGTGGAGTAGTTGACTTTAAAGAGCACTTGAAATTCACAGAGAGAAAACCAACTCCAAATAAAAGCTAAATAATGCAAAAGTTTTTGTTGGTCCGAATTTTCATGCCTTATTAATGCAAATGACATGTTACAAAATGCAGGGTGTGACAGACCTACCCCCCTTACAAGAATCCCGTCCCCGAGATTCCCCAACTAGGCTTTAAAAGAGATCAGGAAACTCGGATCTAAAGTAGTCTTCACGTTCCCAGGTTGCTTCTGCTTCAGTGTGGTTGCTCCACTGGACCTTGAAGTACTTAATGGTGCGGCTTCGAGTGCGTCGTTCAGCCTCGTCCAAAATGTAGATGGGCCTCTCACGGTAGGTCAAATTAGGCTGAAGGTCATTGTCTTTGTGATTGACGTCCTTGTAAAGATCAGGCTTGTCTGGAACTTGGAGACACTTCCGGAGTTGTGACACGTGGAATACGTTGTGCACATCGGATAGTTCAGGTGGCAGTTCCAACTGGTAAGCCACTTCTCCGCATCGTGCGGTGACCTCGAAGGGGCCGATAAATCTTGGTGCGAGCTTTCCCTTAACGTGGAAACGCTTTGTTCCCTTAAGAGGAGTTACTCGCATGTATACATGGTCTCCGACTTGGAAGTCTACTTGTCGGCAACGAGTGTCAGCATAGCTCTTCTGTCTTGACTTGGTGGTCTTTAGTCGCTCACTGACTAGCTGAACTTGCTCTTCTGCTTCACGGAGGATATCGGGCCCAAAGACTAGTCCTTCTCTGGTTTTTGACCAATTGACGGGCGTGCGGCACTTCCGTCCGTATAACACCTCAAATGGTGCCATCCAAAGGCTTCACTGATAACTGTTGTTATAGGAGAACTCAGCAAAAGGGAGGCATTCTTCCCACTTAGCTCCATATGCTAAGACACATGCTCAGAGCATGTTTTTGAGTATCTGATTCACTTGCTCTGTCTGACCCCGGTCTGTGGGTGGAAAGCAGTGCTGAAAGACAACTTGGTACCCATAGCCTCTTGGAACTTCTTCCAGAACCTTGAGGTAAACTGGGTCCCTCGATCAGACACAATCTCCTTAGAACACCATGAAGGTTTACAATTCTGTTGATGTAAAGGGTTGCCAGATGGTTGCCATCATAGGTAGTCTTGACAGGAATGAAATGGGCTACTTTGGTCAAATGATCGACTATGACCCAGATGGAATCATGTACCTTGTTTGACCTAGGTAGTCCAGTGATGAAATCCATTCCGACTTTATCCCATTTCCACTCGGGGACCTTGAGTGGTTGCAGCAATCTAGCAGGTCGCTGATATTCAGCCTTGAGCCTTTGGCATACATCACACTTTGCAACATAGGTGGAAATCTATATTTTCATCCCGTGCCACCAAAATCTTTCCTTCAGGTCTTGATACATCTTGGTCCCTCCAGGATGGATGGAATACGGGGTGTCATGAGCTTCTTGCAAGATCAAGTTCTTGAGCTCAACCTTGTTGGGTACGCAAATGCGATTCCTGAACCACAAAATTCCTTGCTCATCCTCTGAGAATCCTGGCCTTGCCTGCCTTGACCTTCCTCTTGATGCCTTCAATACTCACGTGTCACTTTTGAGCTTCCTTAACATCATCCATCAGGGTAGGCTTGACTTCGAGGTTGGCCAAGAATCCTGGTGCAACTAGTTCCAACCCGAAGCTTTCAAGTTCCTTATACAAGGCGGGTAGCTTTTCCTTAAGCATAGCATTCAAGGAACAAGCCTTTCTACTTAATGCATCTGCTACTACATTAGCCTTTCCAGGGTGGTATTGAACACTGAGATCATAATCCTTGATCAATTCTAGCCATCTTCTCTGCCTCATGTTTAATTCCTTCTGAGTGAAAATATACTCCAGACTTTTGTGATCCGTGTATATCTCACACCGCTTCCCTAGGAGGTAATGCCGCCATGTTTTCAGGGCATGAACTACATCTGCCAACTCAAGGTCATGAGTAGCGTAGTTCTCTTCATGAGGACATAGCTGTCTAGATAGATATCCTACGACTCTGCCTTCTTGCATCAGAACACTTCCCAGTCCAGTTCGCGAGGCATCAGAATATATCACAAATTCCTTGTGAATATCAAGTGTAGCCAGAACTGGGGCTGTGGTCAATCTCTTCTTCAGCTCCTGGAAGCTTTCTTCGCACTTCGGCATGCATTCAAACTTCTCGTCCTTCTTTAAGAGTTGGGTCATGGGTCGGGCAATGCTTGAGAACCCTTCAACGAACTGGCGGTAATATCCTGCGAGTCCGAGGAAGCTTCTGACTTCCTTCACATTGCTCGGGGTTTGCCATTCAGTCACGGCTTGGATCTTGGTGGGATCCACCGACATCCTTCGGCAGTCAATTTATGACCCAAGAATCCAACCTCATGCAGCCAAAATTCACACTTGCTGAACTTGGCATACAGTTGGTGCTCTCGAAGCTTGTCTAGGACCATCCTCAAGTGTTGCTCGTGCTCTTCTTCTGTCTTCGAGAAGACAAGAATGTCATCAATGAAGACGACGACAAACTTGTCCAAATATTCCATGAAGACCTTATTCATGAGATACATGAAGTAAGTTGGGGCATTGGTCAATCTAAGGGACATGACCGTGCACTCATACAGGCCATATCTGGTTACAAATGCCGTCTTCGGAATATCTTGGGGTCTGATTTTCAGCTGGTAGTACCCAGATCTGAGGTCGATCTTGGAGAACACCTTGGCCCCATTGAGTTGATCAAACCGATCTTCAATCTTTGGAAGTGGATACCTGTTCTTGATTCTAACTTCATTGAGGGAGCGATAGTCAATGCACAAGCGGATGGTACCGTCCTTCTTTGCCACAAACAGAATAGGTGATCCCCAAGGGGAGGCACTAGGGCGGATAAATCCCTTCCTCAACTGCTCTTCCAGTTGCTTCTTCAATTCTGCTAACTCTTTTGATCCCATTCTATAAGGTTCTTATAAATGGGTCCTGCTCCGGGTATGAGCTCGATGATGAACTCAATGTATTAGTCAGGAGGCATTCCCAGTAGCTCATCAGGGAAGACATTGCGGTATTCGTTTACTGCCGACACTTGCTCCACTCCAACTTCTGACAGACAGTTGACTTGGGCGCCTTGAGCAGAGGAGGGGTTGGGAGCAAACTTAACTTTGTCTCCTTGGTTATTGGTCACAGTGATGGTCCGATTGGCGCATTCTAACAAGCCTTGGTGCTTGATGACCCAATTCATTCCTTAGATCACATCCAAGCCTTGTGATCTTAAGACGACAAGGTCTAATAGGAAGTCCAGCACGACGTCCGGGTCTTCTTGGGATTCTTCTGCACTGACATGATTCAAACGACCCTTGCCATTGTTGGGCGGGTTGTGGGGAGCTTAGTTCCTTGGTGGCATCCCACGGCATTAGCCTTGGATCTGCGTATTGGGGCGTGGGACGTCGGGCTTCTTATTGGGGTAATACTTGGAATAGTGTCCTACCTGACCACATCCAAAGCAAGTAACTTGATTAGGGTTGCTGCTCTTCCCGGCATTGTTATTGGGGTTGTTGAAAGCTGGCCTGGGGTTAGCATACTGCTGAGGTTGATAGTTGGTGCGGGATGCAGGGGCTCTTGGCTGCTGATAGGTTGGCTTGACCGGGGCTGGCTGCCACGGGCGAGGCTTCTGGTTGCTGGAGCTACCCTTGCTGATCATCTTGCGCTTACGAGTATCGTCCAAAGCACATCGCTTGTCCTCAAGCATGACTACCTTGTTTACCAGATCAGGAAAGGTTGGGCAGTCACACACAACAAGCGAGTACTGCAGAGTCTGGTTAAGGCCTTCCATGAAGCGCTCTCTTTTGGCAGCATCAGTGCTGACATCCTCAGGAGTATACCTTGAGAGAACACTGAACTTCTGCATGTACTCCTTGACAGTGCTACTAATTTGGTTCAGGGCTCGGAACTCACGCTTCTTGATGGCCATAATTCCAGAAGGAATATGGGCCTTACAGAATTATGCCTTGAAGTCATTGCAAGTGATGTTTTGCTCAGCGTGCATGGCCTTGAATCCATCCCACCAAGCTCTAGCAGTTCCCCCGAGACAGTGAGCAGCATATGGCACGTTCTCACGGTCCTCAATGCATCCGACTAATTCCAGCAGATCCTCAATGGTGCAGACCCAGTCGTCTGCATCCAGGGGTTCAGCAGTCCCGATGAAGGTGGGTGGTGCATGCTTCTTGAACTCCGCCAACGTGGAACGTCCATTGCCGTTCCCCGCCGGCTGGCGGTTGACCGCCTGAGCAATCATCTAGAGGGATGCAGTGTTGGCTTCACGTTCCTCTCGGAAGGCTTGGAGAAGCTGAGCCATGTCCATGTTTGGAGGTGGTGGCGGTGGTGGGGCTTGTCCTTGGGTTTGGTCCTGACTGGTTCCTGCTCCGGCAGAACCTCCGGCTTCTTGCTGCTAGGTAGAAGTACCAGTACGAGTTACAACAGGCATCCTGTTGGAGCGGTCAAGGTCTCATGATTTGGATAAAATGAGGGAAAACAGTGTAGACGGGTGCCCAGTAAGGGGGTGGGTGTGACACAATTTTTAGTTAAGCAAGGGCCAGAAGGGCCAAACTCATGCATTAAAACTAAATGGGCGATGTAGTCGTTTACAAGTTCCCGAAGGGAGAATACGACTTTCATCAAAACAAGACGAAAGCAAACACATCACAGCATGGTTCCATTCGAACCGTTACATGGTAAATTCGCATAAGGGGTACACGACCTATCCTACCTTAAGGCTTATGGACTGGCCTATCCTAGTCCTAAACGGTGTCTAAGTGCTGGAATGCTCGGTCGCGTATTCCGGTTCCTCTGGGTCTTCCTCCTCATCTTTATCTGTCTCAGTTTCTTCGTCACTTGAGGGAGTGGGGAAGTGGAGGAGCTGAACACGGCGCAGCTTTGCCGGTGGCACCATGAAGAGGTTGCGATATTCCTTCGCCGTCATACGGCGTGGCCGAGATGATCCCTTGGCATGCGTAGCCTGTGGGGGTCATCCGCCTCGATAGGCAACAACGGGCTGTCCAGGGGGTGCACCATCCTTCTTGATCCTGTCCGTATTTATCTGAGCTAGGCGGAGGAGTTCCTTGGTCTCATGGAGTTCCCTCCGAAGCTCCATCGACTCCGAGGCCAAGTGCTGTGCAAGGCTGTCAGCACACAAGCTGAAGTAGGTCTGGAAACAGAGGGGAAGCCCCTCGTCCATGGGTGGAGCTGGTGCGCTGCTCTCGTCATCACCCTCCTTACGATAAGGCAGGTAACGAGTGGCTGGCTCAGTTGCCATCTCTGGCAGAATATCCCGAAGGCGAGTCAACGCCCTAAGTGCAGCAGTCTCAATGGCGAGGAGCTGGGTCGCCATCTGGGGTCCTTCAAAGAACCAGCTTGTCGGAGAGTCGTTCGCCCTCATGACTACCTCCAGGTGATACTCCTTCTTAGCACTGTTGATCCAGTGCTCGTGATAGGAGAAGGTGGGGGCTCGAGTGAACTGCCACTTCTTGAGGCTGTCCTCAAGAAGCACGGGAAATCCAGTGGTCAGGAAGTCCTCGGGTATGACGGCCATCTACAAAAGTGGAAGGGGAAGGGTCAATAGAGGGGATATGACCCATGTTTGGGATATTTTTAGAAAACATAGGTATTTAGGTAATTTTGTAGATAGTCTCGCTCTAACTAACATCCATGCTAACTAAGGCTCCCTACAGTCAGGATGGCTCTGATACCAGCTCTGTGGGGACCCCGACTCATAAGTCGTGATCACCGAATGCCTCTGTACAGTGATCCCAGAGATCAATGCTCATTGAACACGCAGAAGCTCAATAATAAGAGTCTTACATCCATACATACCGTCTTACACAAATTATGACCATTATGGTCAAGTCTTACATAGAAAAAAGCCATAAGGGCTGAGTACCAAATAAATTTAAGCAGCGGAAATCTTCGTCGATAAGTAGAACCCATGCCATCTTCCTTAACCCTATAGGCATTCTGACTGGGAAACGTCCTAGTTCGCATGTTCGTCTCCAAAGAACTCTTCTTCGAACTCCTGTTCTTCCATGCCTGGCCAATTAAATAACCAGCGGCAAGCCAATGAGTACTTTGAATGTACTTGCAAGCAACCCATGATTGGAACAGGGCACAATAATGCAGTGATATAGCACTAAGTAGGTAGTTTGCAGAAATCTAGTTTTGAGTGCAAAGACATGATCTATCAACATGTAAAGTATGCATCACGAGAGTACGGATATACGTATGAACAAGTTACAGATATCAACATAAGCGGAGTTGTACACCAATCCAACTTGATCATCGTGTCAAGCGATCTGACTTACCCCAAATGGTTTATCAACACGCACACACGGTCTGTAAAACTCTGGACGTAGTTTAAGCAACACCACCCAACTGTCCTTGACCGTGGACACGGCTATTCGAATAGTTTTACACTCTGCAGAGGTTGCACACTTTACCCACAAGATACGGGGAACTTCTCTGTCATCCACGACCCGCGGTACCTCAAGTACCCGGGGCAAGCACCCGGTCATTACCTTTCCCGAAACGGCACTAACATAGAGTCCACTCGATTGGTAGCAACCCCGGTGCCCAACATTTCTCATCTTAAGAATTTGGAGCCATGCTCCCATATTTGTCACATACCACTGGCATGGGGTACCAATGGTGTGTCCGGTGCCCCATAAAAATGTTCTTGGCCGCCCTACCTGGCACGACCCCGTCCCGAGAGAGCGCAACAACGACTCTCCCGTCACTAGTAATGCGGGCTCCAAGCTAGTATCGGCCTAGGTAATCAATAATGCCCTTTCCCATATAAGGGTAGAGTGGTTGCGCATGTAAGGTTGGGACAGTCGACAAATCTTAAATCTAATCCGTTTTCGAAAACAACACACACACTTGCCTCGGTACACCACTTCGTCATCAAGTGGTTACCCAACTCATTATCTCCCTCGGGCATAAGTGGCACCCGATAGGGTTTTGAAAAGTCCTTGAAAACAACTTGGTTTCCTTCACCATGCATATACCCACCATGCATATACCCATCCCATTTGTGTAGCAGCTACTTAGCATCCTAACTACACCCACTCGCACAACCCTCATAGAGTGGTAGGGTGATGCATCATGCAAGTGTCAACGAGAAAAGCAATGGAGGCAAATGACCTTAAGTGGTCACCACATTATCATGACTTCGATGCAAGCAATAAAAGTGCCATATGACATGCATAAAAAGGTTTCATAGGCATGGTCAAAGGGCTGCTTGCCTGGCTCAGCAAAATCTTTTGGGTCTTCAAAGTCTTCTGGTCCAACTCCCTCGTCAGCAACGCAATCTATCGTCGCAAAATAATAATGACAAAATAAGGCAATAATAAAACAGAAAAACCAAAGTGCTCAGAAAAATGTCAACTCATTTTTGTTAAATACTAGGTTTAATACTAACAAGGGGAAAATTCGTATTTCTGTATTTGGAGCTACATAGACAGAGCAATGGATTTTCAAACAAGGATTTAATTGCTCAAATTTGAATTTAAATTTGAACAGCACATAAAAGTTGGTTGGGCATGTATGAAAGTTACACCATTAAATAGGTGGGATTTTTACAAGATTTTAGGAACTGGAATTATTGCATTTGGATTAATACTTAATCCTGTGGAATTTTTGGAAAAGGGATAGAGAAAGAAAAAGAGAAAGGGCACTATGCCCGCTGGGCCAGAACAGCTGCAGTGCAGCAGGCCCAGAGGGGAAAAGGCCCAGGCGAGCCAGTGCATGCATCAGATTTTCAAACCTGACGGGCGGGGCCCGGGCGTCAGCGAGAGAGAGGGGCGAGGGAGAGGTGAGGATGACAGGTGGGCTCCACCTGTCATCTCTACCTCGCGACAGAGAGGTCGGTGAGCTCACCGGCGACGCTACAGGGCACGACAGGTCGAGCGGGTGGCACCGTTGGACTCAGGGGATGTCGCCGTTCGGGTGGTGGTGGAGGTGGTCGTCGGGGCAGCCTGGTTCGCCGGCGACGAGGTCACGTGGCGGAGGTGCTTCGGGCATCTGTGGGTTTGGCTGTTACCGGCTACAAAAAGAGTGGGGAAGAGAGGGGAAAGGGTCAGTGATGTCGTGTGGTTCCAGAACGAGAGAGAGCGGAGGCGGAGGAAGCATGTACCGTGTGAACGCCGACGAGCCGAGGCGGCGGAGCTCGAGCTCGATCTCGAGCTTAGGCAGCTCTGGAGGCAAAAGGGTGGTGCGGGAGGTTGATTAGGAGGGTGGGGGAGCGACAGGGAGTGAGAGAGAGGCTCGGGGTCATCTTATATTGGCCGGCCGAGGTCCACCATAGGCGCAGCGTACGGGCATCCGCGGGAGCAGCTCGGGTGGCCGTTAGAGAGGAAATGAAGGGCTCGGGGGTGTTCGTGGGAGTGGTTTAGGGTGCCAGGGAGAGAGAGGAGGAGCGCGACGAGCTGTGGGCGGGCCACGGGAGCGGCACGAGCATTGGCCGAGCGGGGCGCCTCTCTGGCGCGAGCTGCAGGAGAGAGAGGAGGGTGCGGGAGCAAGTGGGCGGCCTGCTGGCGTGGAGCGGACGTCGAGGGGCATCAACTGGTGCGCAGGGGAGGCTCGAGGCGGTCGTGGGACGCGGCGTCAACGGTCGGGTGCTCTGCCAGGCGCTCAAGAGCGCGACTTTGGCCGGCATCCGCGGTTTTCCCGCATCCTCGCGCGTCCACTTGTGTCTAGCAATTGCAGGGGGCGTGGGCAAAAGCTGGGGAGAGCCTTGGATGCTCTGGAAAGCTGAGGGGAGAGAAGGAGGCTGAGAGAGAGGGAGGAATCCATTGTCCAGAGAAGAAAATGGGGTTCTCCCCACTTCATCATTGCTTCCTCGGGCAGAAAAGCATACATGTGCTAGAGGGGGACTAGGAGGGGTCGTGGTAGAAAGTTGAGCCTACGAAGATTAGTGGAAGAGGCCAAAAATGGGTTTTGATAAAGTGGCAGAAGATGTTTGATGCTCGTTTTGGCAAGTAGATGATTTACATTTGCCATGAGACTCCACAGGGTGAAATTTCACATATAATTAGGGCCTTCCACCAATTTTGAGCTCATTTGGGCAAAGTTTCCAATGCAACTTTTGTAAACCCTAGAAATTAGCAGAAATGAACTTCTAGAGATCTAGTTGAGCAAATAACTCCCCCTTGATGCACCACTTAGTGTAGTCGCTTCATTTGGTCATGTGAACATGCTCACAAAAGTTGGGGTCAAGGAGAGAAAGTTGGTAGTACAAAGTTGTTCAAATTTGAATCTGGACAGAGTTGGTTTTGGGGCACTTTTGTGAACCAAAACAGTTTGGATTGATATGAAACTCTGAAATGTCATCATATTATGTATATGTGACCTGCTAGACTTTCTGGATTTTTATGAAAATATTTCCTGTAGAAATATTTCAAATCCTTGAAATGGGAAGAAATGGTTTTGGGAGGTTTTGTCCAATATTTTGAACATGACCATGTGTTGAAACTCTTATATATGGAAAATATATGTCCATAGAGTTTCCCTGATTTTTGTCAAATATTTTTGAAATAATAAAATATTTTTCCCTATTAAAGACCATTTCTGGCCTTAAGAAAAAGCTTTTAAATAAAATAGGAAAATAACTTTTAAAATTATATTTTTGTGGTTTAGGGGAATCCTATATCTATTAGGTTTCAAATATACTCTTTGAAATATTTTTCATTCCCTAAATCAAGTACTTGTAGTGCAAGCCTCAATTTAGGGGTTTTTGGAAAACTAAATTTTGAAAATACTTTCTGGCCAATTTATTTTTGGAAGAAAATACTAGATTGCACTATAAACATGGCATGATCATTGGGTAGTAGTTTGGGGCAGGGAGATGAAGTACATAAAGTGGAGTAGTTGACTTTAAAGAGCACATGAAATTCACAGAGAGATAACCAACTCCAAATAAAAGCCAAATAATGCAAAAGTTTTTGTTGGTCCAAATTTTCATGCCTTATTAATGCAAATGACATGTTACAAAATGCAGGGTGTGACAACCTGGCACCATAGGGGTTTACTGTAGCTTAATTATCCGGGCATCACAATTCTCCTCCACTACAAGAAATCTCGTCCCAAGATTTAAGGGGTGGAGTAAGGGGGAAATACTCAGAAAGGACGGAGCTCAACATAAGATATGTAATTGGGGGCTATCTCAGTGAACATGGCATAGAGGCATCTCTCGAGTTGAAATTCAAGAAAGTCATCGAGAGCGAGGTAAGAAGGTGCAATAAGAAGCTTCAAGCGGTAGGCAATCGTTCATTGCCTGAAACAGGGGGCGATAAGGGGTTCAGATCAAGGGGAATAAGTATTGCGTCTAGTACCAGAATAGATCACTAGGAAGGTGGCTCGTGAATTACATACGAAGCCAAGCGCGAGGCACAATTTTGGGAAACAGGGATGTGCAGGAGAGTCAGGTTTCGATCCTGTCGAACTGTGGGTTATGGGTGCACCATGTGGGCTAAAAGTAGGAAGGGTGCTGATAGCAAGGCATGTCAGAGTATAGACTGTCAATTATGTTGGCAACAACGTTGGTGCCAAGGGCGAGGGACGAAGAGAACCATTTTCCTGCTCATTAAGACGAGGCGGACCAATAGGCAAAGTTCTCATCCATTGGTGGCTACCGGAATGTCATGAACAATAGTAACAAGGTCTTACTGACAGAGTTTGTGCACCGAGGTGTTTACATAAGCAGGGAATTATCACTGCTCGGTATGATAGGTTACAAGAAAGGTTAAACAAAACAATGAAAATGAAAGTGTAGACTCGAATCAGTTATCCGTGTTCTCGAATGTCTAACAACTCAGAACCGGTGGAAAATTTGAATCGGTGAGAAATAATAGTTGATGAAGAACTCATAAGAAGTTACGTAGTTCCATGATATTCTCGAGATACCAGAGGGTACTACTCGAAGGTAGATCAAGGTAGAGATTGGACATGTGAAATGATCTGAATAAGACAAGTACTTCAACTTGTTCGAGAAATGGAATCAAAGAAGAGCAATATGGTCGGAACCACGGTTGCAAAGTACCAAATATAGATACAAGATGAACTTATCACAAGGGGATTATTATTATTACAAGAAGCTTCAATGATAAGTTCTACATCGGGTCCATGGGCATGAACACAAAGGTTCTAGGTCGACTCCCACTTCTCTAATGCACAGCTTTCCATTCACTTCTCGTTTTCGATGAAGTTGTAATGTTGATATTTTACCTGACGAAAAGCCAGTAGAGTATAACCCGCATAATTTTCGAGTTCACACGGATTAGGGAAGGCATACGTTCAACCCCCTAGGGTATCTTAGGAACATATACCACAAACTTCACGAGTAAATAAATCAAGCCCGGAAGCACAGTAGGGTTGACAAGAGCAGGGGATACAATTTACCAAAGGAATTATGTATCCCAGAGAAAGCTCGCAAGGTTACTCAATATGAAAGGCTTTGTCAGATAAAACCCAACAAAGGTCCTGGCGGTTCACAAGGGATCGGATGTGAGCATCGGTACTCAACCAGAAGAAGAAAGAATGCAAGGAGATCAGACTATAGAAACAACTGACTAATTCAAGCTCAAATGCAAAGGAATTATGATTTCCAAAACAAGGGATCAGGAGCATACACTCTGATTAAAGATGGATAAGTTGAATAGACTTAGAATGACGATCAATCAAGGCTTGATTCACCGAACACCAGCTCATGTCCGGAGTGACGCTTGAACCAAGGGAAGAATTCAAACTAGGACTGATGATCGCAAGCATTCGGAAACATATCGAATCAAATGCTCGAAATTACAATGACAATGGATGCTAATGAGTATTGCTATACATATGGAAGTAACCATAATGCAAGCAGATAAGGAGGAACAAGAGTAATAGGCTACTAAGGATTTTTGGAAGATCGAATAGCATTCCAAAGAATTTTGTGAAACACTATTGGGGAACGTAGCAGAAATTCAAAATTTTCCTACGTGTCACCAAGATCTATCTATGGAGAGACCAGCAACGAGTAGAAAGAGAATGCATCTACATACCTTTGTAGATCGCTAAGCGGAAGCGTTCAAGAGAACGGGGTTGAAGGAGTCGTACTCGTCGTGATCCAAATCACCGGAGATCCTAGTGCCGAACGGACGGCACCTCCGCGTTCAACACACGTACAGCCCGGTGACGTCTCCCATGCCTTGATCCAGCAAGGAGAGAGGGAGAGGTTGAGGAAGACTCCGTCCAGCAGCAGCACAACGGCGTGGTGGTGGTGGAGGAGCGTGGCAATCCTGCAGGGCTTCGCCAAGCACCGCGAGAGAGGAGGAGCACTTGGGAGAGGGAGGGCTGCGCCAAGGGCAAGGGTGAAGCTCCCATGCGCCTCCCCACTATATATAGGGGTGGAGGGGGCTGGTTTCTTGCCCTCCAAGTCCATTGAGGCGTTGGCAAAGGTGGGAGGAAAGAAATCCCATCATTTCCTTCCCCACCGATTGCTATCCCCCCTTTTTAGGGATCTTGATCTTATCCCTTTGGGATATGATCTTATTCCTTCTAAGGGGGGATCTTGGTGTGCCTTGACCAGGGGTGTGGGGCCTTTCCCCCACTACCCACGTTCATGTGGGTCCCCCCATGCAGGTGGGCCCCACTCCAGAACCTTCTAGAACCTTCCCGGTACAATACCGAAAAATCCCGAACATTTTCCGGTGGCCAAAATAGGACTTCCCATATATAAATCTTTACCTCCGGCCCATTCCGGAACTCCTCGTGACGTCCGGGATCTCATCCGGGACTCCGAACAACATTCGGTAACCACATAAAAACTTCCTTTATAACCCTAGCGTCATCGAACCTTAAGTGTGTAGACCCTACGGGTTCGGGAGACATGTAGACATGACCGAGACGTTCTCCGGTCAATAACCAACAGCGGGATCTGGATACCCATGATGGCTCCCACATGTTCCACGATGATCTCATCGGATGAACCACGATGTCAAGGACTTAATCAATCCCGTATTCAATTCCCTTTGTCTATTGGTATGTTACTTGCCTGAGATTCGATCGTCGGTATCCAATACCTTGTTCAATCTCGTTACCGGCAAGTCACTTTACTCGTTCCGTAACACATCATCCCGTGATCAACTCCTTGGTCACATTGCGCATATGATGATGTCCTACCGAGTGGGCCCAGAGATACCTCTCTGTTTACACGGAGTGACAAATCCCAGTCTTGATCCGCATAAAACAATAGATACTTTCGGAGATACCTGTAGTGCACCTTTATAGTCACCCAGTTACGTTGTGACGTTTGATACACCCAAAGCACTCCTACGGTATCCAGGAGTTACACGCTCTCATGGTCAAAGGAAGAGATACTTGACATTGGCAAAGCTCTAGCAAACGAACTACACGATCTTTGTGCTAGGCTTAGGATTGGGTCTTGTCCATCACATCATTCTCCTAATGATGTGATCCCGTTATCAACGACATCCAATGTCCATAGCCAGGAAACCATGACTATCTGTTGATCACAACGAGCTAGTCAACTAGAGGCTCACTAGGGACATATTGTGGTCTATGTATTCACACGTGTATTACGATTTCCGGATAATACAGTTATAGCATGAATAAAAGACAATTATCATGAACAAGGAAATATAATAATAACACTTTTATTATTGCCTCTAGGGCATATTTCCAACAGTCTCCCACTTGCACTAGAGTCAATAATCTAGTTCACATCGCCATGTGATTAACACTCACAGGTCACATCGCCATGTGACTAATACCCAAGAGTTTTAGGTTTGATCATGTTGCTTGTGAGAGAGGTTTTAGTCAACGGGTCCGAACCTTTCAGATCCGTGTGTGCTTTACAAATCTCTATGTCATCTCCTAGATGTAGCTACCACGCTCTATTTGGAGCTATTCCAAACAACTGTTCTACTTGGAGCTATTCTAAATTATTGCTCCATTATATGTATCCGGTCTCTCTACTCGGAGCTATCCGGATAGGTGTCAAGCTTGCATCATCGTAACCTTTACGATGAACTCTTTTACCACCTCCATAATCGAGAAAATTCCTTAGTCCACTAGTTACTAAGGATAACTTTGACCGCTGTCCTGTGAGCCATTCTTGGATCACTCTTGTACCCCTTGACTGACTCATGGCAAGGCACACTTCAGGTGCGGTACACAGCATAGCATACTGAAGAGCCTACGTCTTAAGCATAGGGGACGACCTTCGTCCTTTCTCTCTATTCTGCCGTGGTCGAGCTTTAAGTCGTAACTTCGTACCTTACAACTCAGGCAAGAACTCCTTCTTTGACTGGTCCATCTTGAACACCTTCAAGATCATGTCAAGGTATGTGCTCATTTGAAAGTATTATTAAGCATTTTGATCTATCCTTATAGATCTTGATGCTCAATGTTCAAGTAGCTTAATCCAGGCTTTCCATTGAAAAACACTTTCAAAATAACCCTATATGCTTTCCAGAAATTCTACGTCATTTCTGATCAACAATATGTCAACAACATATACTCATCAGAAATTCTATAGTGCTCCCACTCACTTCTTTGGAAATACAAGTTTCTCATAAACTTTGTACAAACCCAAAATTTTTGATCATCATCAAAGCATACATTCCAACTCCGAGATGCTCACTCCAGTCCTTAGAAGGATTGCTGGAGCTTTGCATACTTATTAGCATCTTTCGGGATTGACAAAACCTTCCGGTTGTATCACATACAACCTTTCCTCATTAAAATCGTCGAGGAAACAATGTTTTGACATCCTATCTGCAAGATTTCATAAATAATGCAGTAATCGCTAATATAATTCCAACAGACTCTTAGCATCACTACGAGTGAGAAAATCTCATCGTAGTCAACTCCTTGAACTTGTCGGAAAACATCTTAACACAAGTCGAGCTTTCTTAATGGTGACATTTACCATCATTGTCCGTCTTCCTTTTGAAATCCATCTGTACTCATTAGCCTTACGACCATCGAGCCGTTCTGCCAAAGTCTACACTTTGTTTTCATACATGGATCCTCTCTCGGATTTTATGGCCTCAAGCCATTTATCGGAATCCAGGCCCACCATCGCTTCTCCATAGCTCGTAGGTTCATTGTTGTCTAGCAACATGACCATCAAGACAGGATTCCGTACCACTCTGAAGTAGTACGCATCCTTGTCATCCTACGAGGTTTGGGAGTGACTTGATCCGAAGTTTCATGATCAATATCATAAGCTTCCACTTCAATTGGTGTAGGTGCCACAGGAACAACTCCCTGTGCCCTGTCACACACTAGTTGAAGAGACGGTTCAATAACCTCATCAAGTCTCCACCATCCTCCCACTCAATTCTTTCGAGAGAAACTTTTCCTCGAGAAAGGACCCGATTCTAGAAACAATCCATATTGCTTTCGGATCTGAATTAGGAGGTATACCCAACTGTTTTGGGTTTCCTATGAAGATGCATTTTATCCGCTTTGGGTTCGAGCTTATCAACCTGAAACTTTTTCATATAAGCGTCGCAGCCCCAAACTTTTAAGAAACGACAACTTAGGTTTCTCTAAACCATAATTCATACGGTGTCATCTCATCGGAATTACGTGGTGCCCTATTTAAAGTGAATGTGGTTGTCTCTAATGCCTAACCCATGAACGATAGTGGTAATTCGATAAGAGACATCATGGTACGCACCATATCCAATAGGGTGCAACTATGATGTTCGGACACACCATCACATTATGGTGTTCCAGGCAGTATTAATTGCGAAACAATTTCCACAATGTCTTAATTGTGTGCCAAAACTCGTAACTCAGATATTCATCTCTATGATCATATCATAGACATTTTATCCTCTTGTCACAATGATCTGCTACTTCACTCTGAAATTACTTGAACCATTCAATAATTCAGACTTGTTTTTCATCAAGTAAATATACTCTGCATTTACTCGAATCATCTGTGAAGTAAGAACATAATGATATTCACTGCATGCCTCAGCACTCATTCGACTGCACACATCAAAATGTGTTACTTCCAACAAGTTGCTATCTTGTTCCATCTTACTGAAAATGAGGCTTTTCAGTCATCTTGCCCATGTGGTATGATTTGCATATCTCAAGTGATTCAAAATCAAGTGAGTCCGAACGATCCATTTGCATGGAGTTTCTTCATGCATATACACCAATAGACATGGTTCGCATGTCTCAAACTTTTCAAAAACGAGTGAGTCCAAAGATCCATCAACATGGAGCTTCTTCATGCGTTTTATACCATTATGACTTACATGGCAGTGCCACAAGTAAGTGGTACTATCATTACTATCTTATATCTTTTGGCATGAAAATGTGTATCACTACGACCGAGATTCAATAAACCATTCCTTTAGGTGCAAGACCATTGAAGGTATTATTCAAAAATAGAGTAACCATTATTCTCCTTAAATGAATAACCGTATTGCGATAGACATAATCCAAGCATGTCTATGCTCAACGCAAACACCAATCTCAGTGGTAGAGGGAGCGTGCGATGCTTGATCATATCAACCTTGGAAACACTTCCAACATATATCGTCAGCTCACCTTTAGCTAGTCTCCATTTATTCCGTAGCTTTTATTTCGAGTTACTAACACTTAGCAACCGAACCGGTATCCAATACCCTGGTGCTACTAGGAGTACTAGTAAAGTACACATTAACATAATGTATATCCAATATACTTCTATCGACCTTGCCAGCCTTCTCATCTACCAAGTATCTAGGGTAATGCTGCTCCAGTGGTTGTTCCCCTTATTATAGAAGCACTTAGTCTCGGGTTTGGGTTCAACCTTGGGTTTCTTCACTAGAGCAGCAGCTGATTTGCCGTTTCATGAAGTATCCCTTCTTGCCCTTGCCCTTCTTGAAACTAGTGGTTTCACCAACCATCAACAATTGATGCTCCTTCTTGATTTCTACTTTCGCGGTGTCAAACATCGCGAATACCTCAAGGATCATCATATCTATCCCTGATATGTTATAGTTCATCACGAAGCTCTAGCAGCTTGGTGGCAATGACTTTGGAGAAACATCACTATCAAGTGATTGTTGCACTCAGACAATCTGAGCACAAGCTCAACGATTGAGCTTTTCTCCCTTAGTTTGCAGGCTAAGAAAATCGTCGGAGGTCTCATACCTCTTGACGTGGGCACGAGCCTGAAATCCCAATTTCATCCCTCGAAACATCTCATATGTTCCGCGACGTTTTGAAAAACGTCTTTGGTGCCTCAACTCTAAACCGTTTAACTGAACTATCATGTAGTTATCAAAACGTGTATGTCCGATGTTCGCAACATCCACAAACGACGTTTGGGGTTCAGCACACTGAGCAGTGCATTAAGGACATAAGCTTTCTACTGTCCGCATAATTGCTACTATCAACTTTCAACTATATTTTCTCTAGGAACATATCTAAATAGTAGAACTATAGCGCGAGCTACGACAAAATTTGCAAAAGGTCTTTTGACTATGTTCAGGATAATTAAGTTCATCTTATGAACTCCCACTTAGATAGACATCCCTCTGGTCATCTAAGTGATCACATGATCCGAGTCAACTAGGCCGTGTCCGATCATCACATGAGACGGACTAGTCATCATCGGTGAACATCTTCATGTTGATCGTATCTACCATACGACTCATGCTCGACCTTTCGGTCTCCGTGTTCCGAGGCCATGTCTGCACATGCTAGGCTCGTCAAGTTAACCCTAAGTGTTTTCGCTGTGTAAAACTGTCTTACACCCGTTGTATGTGAACGTAAGAATCCATCACACCCGATCATCACGTGGTGCTTAGAAGCGACGAACTGTAGCAACGGTGCACAGTTAGGGGAGAACACTTCTTGAAATTTTGTAAGGGATCATCTTATTTACTACCGTCGTCCTAAGCAAACTAGATGCATAAACATGATAAACATCACATGCAATCAAATAGTGACATGATATGGCCAATATCATTTTGCTCCTTTTGATCTTCATCTTCGGGGCTCCATGATCATCATCGTCACTGGCACGGCACCATGATCTCCATCATCATGATCTCCATCATCGTGTCTTCATGAAGTTGTCACGCCAACAACTACTTCTACTTCTATGACTAACGCGTTTAGCAATAAAGTAAAGTAGTTTACATGGCGTTCTTCAATGACACGCAGGTCATACAATAAATAAAGACAACTCCTATGGCTCCTGCCGGTTGTCATACTCATCGATATGCAAGTCGTGAATCCTATTACAAGAACATGATCAATCTCATACATCACATATCATTCATCACATTCTTCTTGGCCATATCACATCACATAGCATACCCTGCAAAAACAAGTTAGACGTCCTCTAATTGTTGTTGCATGTTTTACGTGGCTGCTATGGGTTTCTAGCAAGAACGTTTCTTACCTACGCAAGACCACAACGTGATATGCCAATTGCTATTTACCCTTCATAAGGACCCTTTTCATCGAATCCATTCCGACTAAAGTGGGAGAGACTGGCACCCGCTAGCCACCTTATGCACCAAGTGCATGTCAATCGGTGGAACCTGTCTCACGTAAGAGTACGTGTAAGGTCGGTCCGGGCCGCTTCATCCCACAATACCGTCGAAACAAGATTGGACTAGTAACGGTAAGCATATTGAACAACATCAACGCCCACAACTACTTTGTGTTCTACTCGTGCAAAGAATCTACGCAATAGACCTAGCTCATGATGCCACTGTTGGGGAACATAGCAGAAATTCAAAATTTTCCTACGTGTCACCAAGATCTATCTATGGAGAGACCAGCAACGAGTAGAAAGAGAATGCATCTACATACCCTTGTAGATCGCTAAGCGGAAGCGTTCAAGAGAACGGGGTTGAAGGAGTCGTACTCGTCGTGATCCAAATCACCGGAGATCCTAGTGCCGAACGGACGGCACCTCCGCGTTCAACACACGTACAGCCCGGTGACGTCTCCCATGCCTTGATCCAGCAAGGAGAGAGGGAGAGGTAGAGGAAGACTCCGTCTAGCATCAGCACAACGGCGTGGTGGTGGTGGAGGAGCGTGGCAATCCTGCAGGGCTTCGCCAAGCACCGCGAGAGAGGAGGAGCACTTGGGAGAGGGAGGGCTGCGCCAGGGGCAAGGGTGAAGCTCCCATGCGCCTCCACACTATATATAGGGGTGGAGGGGGCTGGTTTCTTGCCCTCCAAGTCCATTGGGGCGTTGGCAAAGGTGGGAGGAAAGAAATCCCATCATTTCCTTCCCCACCGATTGCTATCCCCCCCTTTTAGGGATCTTGATCTTATCCCTTTGGGATATGATATTATTCCTTCTAAGGGGGGATCTTGGTGCGCCTTGACCAGGGGTGTGGGGCCTTTCCCCCACTACCCACGTTCATGTGGGTCCCCCCATGCAGGTGGGCCCCACTCCGGAACCTTCTAGAACCTTCCCGGTACAATACCGAAAAATCCCGAACATTTTCCGGTGGCCAAAATAGGACTTCCCATATATAAATCTTTACCTCCGGACCATTCCGGAACTCCTCGTGACGTCCGGGATCTCATCCGGGACTCCGAACAACATTCGGTAACCACATACAAACTTCCTTTATAACCCTAGCGTCATCGAACCTTAAGTGTGTAGACCCTACGGGTTCGGGAGACATGTAGACATGACCGAGACGTTCTCCGGTCAATAACCAACAGCGGGATCTGGATACCCATGATGGCTCCCACATGTTCCACGATGATCTCATTGGATGAACCACGATGTCAAGGACTTAATCAATCACGTATTCAATTCCCTTTGTCTATCGGTATGTTACTTGCCCGAGATTCGATCGTCAGTATCCAATACCTTGTTCAATCTCGTTACCGGCAAGTCACTTTACTCGTTCCGTAACACATCATCCCGTGATCAACTCCTTGGTCACATTGCGCATATGATGATGTCCTACCGAGTGGGCCCAGAGATACCTCTCCGTTTACACGGAGTGACAAATCCCAGTCTTGATCCGCATAAAACAATAGATACTTCCGGAGATACCTGTAGTGCACCTTTATAGTCACCCAGTTACGTTGTGACGTTTGATACACCCAAAGCACTCCTACGGTATCCAGGAGTTACACGCTCTCATGGTCAAAGGAAGAGATACTTGACATTGGAAAAGCTCTAGCAAACGAACTACACGATCTTTGTGCTAGGCTTAGGATTGGGTCTTGTCCATCACATCATTCTCCTAATGATGTGATCCCGTTATCAACGACATCCAATGTCCATAGCCAGGAAACCATGACTATCTATTGATCACAACGAGCTAGTCAACTAGAGGCTCACTAGGGACATATTGTGGTCTATGTATTCACACGTGTATTACGATTTCCGGATAATACAGTTATAGCATGAATAAAAGACAATTATCATGAACAAGGAAATATAATAATAACACTTTTATTATTGCCTCTAGGGCATATTTCCAACAAACACATGAACAACTATGGATTAACGGATACTCGGCAAGTGCGAGTAATTACCCGTAGGGGTATTCATGTGGCAAAGAACTGCAAGGCGGTAGGCTCAACGGACACTCAGGACAACAGAGAGTAATTCGGGGCACCTTGTGATAACAAGAGCAACTGGGGATGAAGGTATGAACAAAAATGTAGGTAGTTACTCATGACGATTTATTGGTGGTAGGGATCGCAACTGCAAAAGGCACAAGGGTCTCGGGAAAACTTCGGAGAGTATCCTCAGAATCTTCTGGTGCACCAAGCAGTCATCTGGAGTGAGGGGCTCTCGGGAGAGAAAGTATGTACGAGAACCTAGAGTTAGAGTTAGCAAAATCATTTAACCCAAATAGAAAAGAGATCAGAGTCCCAGAGTAAAGGTCGAGGAGTAGAAGATCCTAATACCACCCAGTGGCGACGTGGGCCCTAAGCCACAGAGCCATGTTAGTAAATCAGTTTTTCAAAGACTAGACTCAACTTCGGCAAGGAGTTCAAAAGAGGGATCCTACAGGCAGAAGGCTCTGATACCAACTTGTGACGCCCCCGATTCTACCATACACTAATCATACACGCAAATATGTATGATCAGGGACTCACGGGAAGATATCACAACACAACTCTAGACACAAATAAAATAATGCAAGCTTTATATGACAAGCCAGGGGGACCGAGGGCTCGAATACATAGCTCGATACACAAGCATTAGCGAAAGCAACAATATCTGAGTACAGACATAAGTTAAACAAGACTGCCTTAAGAAGGCAAACACAAAAGCAACAACGATCGAAGAGGCAAGACCTCCTGCCTGGGACCTCCTAACTACTCTTGGTCATCGGCGGTCTTCTTGTAGTCGTATCCGTCGGCGGTGGCATCTGGCTCCCGGGACCCACCAACTGGTTGCAACAACCGGAAAGAAGAAAGAAGGGGGAAAACGGGGTAGGAAAGAAGCCGTGAGTACTCATCCAAAATACTCGCAAGCATCAGATCTAAACAAAGTATGCATTGGTATCAAAAGGAAGGGTTGTATATGTGGACTGAACTACAGAATGCCAGAATAGAGGGGAAGGCCTAGCCTATCGAAGACTAGCATCTTCAAGCAGCTCCAAGCAGCTTGCAGCATGTAGAAGAGTAAAGAATAGTAGTTTAATTAACAAGCATGTTGTAGCATTAACGCCCAGAGATCCTTCCTCGACTCCCTGCGAGAAAGAAATCCCAGGGCCACATATCTCAAGTATCCATTTCTAGTTGTAAAAGATCAGGATATAAGTCTGAACGTCAATTAACGTGCACACGGTATTCGAATAGATAACTTCCTTGCAGGGGTGCACCACGTTTTCCAACACACTCGATCACTCTGGCCAGACACACTTTTCTGGGTCAATGCACGGCCTCGGAAATCAACACGTCGTAGCCCTACCTAGGCTCAACAGAGAGGTCCCCGTCGGTCTACATCCTAAGCACTCCGGGGTCTGGGCCCATCGCCCGTTGCACTCTGGGTTGTTGCGAGCAGGGCAGACCAGGCTCCACCACTAGAGGATGGTGCCGGCCCAACCATGCCGCAATGCTGAACTAGACGTCTGACAAAGCTTTGGCTGATACCGCGACGTCGAGGCCCATAACTATTCTCGCGTGGCGGTTAGTGCGTAAAGGCCGGAGGCCAACTCAGAACAAATACCCAAACCATAGTGTATTATTAGCTTGCAGAGACGAGCAGAGACTCACGGGCGATGTGACCCCGTCGCCCCGTCTCGTGGTCTTATGGCAAGGGCCCAAAATGCCCGACCGTGCCATGTAATTATCTTGCGGGTGCTCTCCGGGCCCGCCCAACTTTCCCAAAGGTCTCAAGTAAAGTCAAGGTAACCGTGTGTCTAAACAACAAGGGGAAAACCCTAGGAATCACCCTCGGTGAATTCCACTCGATCTAATCATCAAGGTGAATGTAAGAGGAACCACCCTCGAGGTTCACACGTGAGGGGTTGCATGACAGAGCCGTATCGGGAATGGTGAAGGAGGAACCACCCTCATTGACCACGACCGAATAGCTACACCACAGAGTTGTCATCGGGAGTGCGTTGTGAGGTCTGACCCTCGGCACTCGATAGTAGCTCTGCAGAGTCGAGAAACAAAAGGGGCGTGATGTGATGTGAGGTGTTGGGCTCTGGTCATCGATCATGTTGATTGAGTCATCGATGATGAAGCAGGGGAAACAAGGACAAGGTGGTGGTCACTGATGGATCACTAACCAACCTATACTAAGCAGTTTAGGATAAGCAGGTAGCTAACAATAAGCAGGTTACAAGAACATGCTATGCATAATAATAGGAGCAATCAGTAACAATAGCAAAACCTAATACAAGCATGAGAGAATGGAATGGGCGATATCGGGATGATCAAAGGGGGGGCTTGCCAGGTTGCTCGGACGAGAAGGACAGGTCGTCGTCGACGTAGTCAAGCACAGTGGAAGCATCAGTCTCCGAGTCTACCGGATAGAAGAGGGGGAAGAAATAGTAAATACAAAGCAAGCAAGTGCATAACAAGACAATAGGCAGAGCTAGACGTGATCTAACGTGGTGCTACATGATACCGGCGAAGGGGGAGAACATCCGGGAATGTTTTCCCGAAGTTTGGCATTTTCGGACAGATGAACCAAAGGGAAAAGGTTTGATGCACGCTATGCTAGGGACGTGTGACAGATGAACAGAGAGCGTATTCTGATTCGTGTCGTCGTTCTGAGCAACTTTCATGTATAAAACTTTTTCATCCGAGTTACAAATTAATTTCTATGAATTTCCGAAGTTTTAGCAATATTCGGCAATTAATATTAAATCTAAAACAGAGTTATTGCACCAGAATGACATCATCATGACGTTAGCGGTCAACACCGACCATTGACTGGTCAAACAGGGCAGTGGGGCCCGTCTGTCATTGACTTAGTTAATTAAAGAGATTAAAGTTAACTAAACTAGTTCATTAGGCTAATTAAGCGAGGTTAATTAATCAGAATTAACTAAGTAAGTAATTAATTTATATATATTTTTTGTTTCCCTTTTTTTAGGGGCAGGCCCCACGTGTTTGTGGCCCATAGGCCAAAGCGGGCACTGCCTATTGGGCGGGTGCCCGAGGAGGCCAGACCCGGGCACGCACGACACCAGGGGGTCGGGCGGCGTGGCTGGGTGCGGCCTCCCGTGAGGCCACCAGCAGGAACGGAGTGGAGGGGGCCGCGGCTAGCGGTAGGAAGACGGGACGCTGGGGAGTGGCGACGGTGGCGTCGGAGAGTGGTCGGGCGGAGGCGGGGCTGTGCGTGGCGGCCGGGAGCAGCAAGGTAGCAGCGGCGGGGGCGGTCGGCGCAGCGAGGCGAGCATGAGGCGGTCGCGCGGAGCCAACAGCGGTAGGAGGGCGTGCGCGGGGGCTGGGTAGGCTGCGGGCATGGGCTGGTGAGGCCGAGGCGGGGGAGGACAGGGCCGCAGCAGCAGCGGCGGGATTGGCCGGGCGCGGCCAGCAGCGCGTGACGGCAAGCACGAGGAGAAA
>NC_057809.1:132900796-132937791 GCF_018294505.1 Triticum aestivum | reverse complement strand
AGCGCCCTATGGCATCAAAACGGAGGGGAACAAAGGGGGAGTCGGTGTCAAAACCCACAGATTTCGGGGGGTCCCGAACTGTGCGTCTAAGGATCGATGGTAATAGGAGACAGGGGACACGATGTTTACCCAGGTTGGGACCCTCTTGATGGAGGTAATACCCTACTTCCTGTTTGATTGACTTTGATGAGTATAGGGGTTACAAGAGTTGATCTACCTCGAGATCGTATGTTGTGGTCTAAACCCTACAGGTATGATGAGTAATGTCATAATAATCTACCGACTAGCCTGGCCTCGGCTTATATAATGTACCAGAGGCCTAGGATAACAAGAGTCCTAGTCGAATACGCCGGTGGAGAGGAGTCCTTGTCTTGATCACCAAGTCTTGTGGAATCTTCCTCGTGTATACATCGGCTGTCCGAACTGGCCCATGAGCATACGGCCATGGGGGTCCTCGACCCAATCCAACTGATTGGGAGACGACGTGGTAAGTACCCCCTAGTCCAGGACACCGTCAGTAGCCCCCTGAACCGGTCTTCAAGTTGGGGACGCTCCTCGATTCTTCCGAACTATTCTTCATCTTCGGTCGTCGGTCTTGAAAACTGGTTCAACAAATCTTCCCATCTTCGATCTTGAGGATCGCCGAAGTAAATCCGAAGAGTTTACACGTCGGGTATCCGAGGAGCCCCTTTAAGTTCTCGGCCTTTATCAATGCCTTGTTATTTTTATGCCACACCTCGGGTTTGAAGTTGTTCCCGGACGGCAGCGTCTCTTGTGTCTGAGCTCCAACGCCGGACTGCATTCGAGCTATCTTTTGCAGCCGAGCACCAACTACGGACCGCTTCCGAGCTCCAACGCCGGAATGTATTCGAGCTCCAACGTCGGACTATGTCCAAGCTCCAACGCCGGACTATATCTGAGCTCCAACGTCAGACTATATCCGAGGTTTCATAAATCACCTTGGTTCAAAAAAGTTGAAGGAGTTTAGCCGAGCTTAATGCCGGAAATGCCCTCTATGGAGCCAGCCACTAGCGCCCGAGCTTTATGCCGGACTTCTTCCGAGGTGGTGCGCCACCCCGACCGCGGGCCGATTTTTTGTCAATATTTTTTATTGGTGCAATTTATTCTCTGCCGAGATATATAGCCAGTAGCCCTCAAGGTGTGTATTGGTCTAAAACCTGAGATGCACCTGAAGGATGACATAAGACCGCTGATCCTAGTAGCCCCTGAGACTCAGGTTGATTCACAAAATCGGCCTGAGGATCAACTCCTAACTTGGCAGATACTTCTGGACACAAAAGGCGGTGTGCAAATTCCTCGAGACTCAGGTTGGGTGCGGCCGACCAACCTGAGGATCATAATCTCCTCGAAAGCTATATTGCACTTTAAAATTTCTCCATTGGATTGTCAATGCAGTAGTCCCCGAGACACTGGTCAGGTGGCAACACCAGATAAGGGGATCGATATGCCCCTTTCAATATTAGTGAATGATAAGCCCAAAGCCCAGTAGACCCCGAGCCTTAATGTGGGCACGGGTGGCCGAATTAAGGATCGATATCCAGAGTAAAACCACAAATTATGTGTAATGATTCTACGTATCCAAGTACTTTACATCATTAATGCTCGGATCCGCATTGTACAAAACTTTGTTGACCGACCATCGGCTTCAACCTCCTCGGCCAGAAGCCGGGGAGTGTTTGTCCTACTTTATAAAGACGTTATAAGGGCAAAGATTTATGGAAAACAAGGCAATCCGGCCATACGGTTTTATAAACAAAGGTACGCGGAGAGATATGTTATATTACTTAATGTAAGAAACATCTTCCAAGGAAAATAGTCCCGCTATCGGTTCCTTTCTTTGGGTCGTCATGCTTATCATGATCATGAATACTCACCTCCGATCAATGTGGGAGGAAAATATTGAGGATTTAGTTCGGGGAAAGTTCCCGAACTCTATGGTACTAATGAACCATAATTTTCACTTCCGTCGTTGCCGACCAATGTGATCCTTTAAGATTGCTAGCTTTCGGCTTCACCCAGTCCGCGGTACTAACTCGGATGACCCGGTAGTAACAATCACAAAGGTGCTCCCTTTACCGTCTAGCCGAACAATCAGAAACGTAGGGGTAAGCACAGGAGCCAGGCAACCCATCTTGGCCAAAATCTTAAGTCAAATTGATGCATATTCATGGCTTTATAATGATGATTACGGAAGGCAGCAGTTTGTATATTGAATACAAAGGCTGATGATATATGTTTATTTTGACTCTATTGCGACCGTTTATCATTTGAAAGTGGCCCATCATCGGCTTCCACTCCTTTGTAGATGCTATGCAGTGTGTTTCCGCCATAACAAAACAACCCTTAGCCGACGTCTTGGTGCCCTGAGGCGGTTATGTTAGCGAAAACAAGGCAATCAGATATGCGGGCTTTATAACTTTCACTTAGTCATAGGAGCTTAAAGTTGGGAGGCCAGATACTAGCCCCTAGTTAGTGTTCAGCGACAACCGAGGTCAAGCCATAAACACTTTGGCTAATGTTATGAACAGCCTGTCATTTAACACAGTCATCGGATCGCTGACCAGTTTACGCTTATTGTGACAGTCAGTTTTCAGCTTTCTCCACTGAGGTGCTTAACCATGCGAGCTAGAAGCACAACCGCAGTGGTTCTCCCTTTGCACACCTAGCCGAATAAAGCGGGACGTAGGAGGCAAGCGCAGGAGACGGGCAACCCAACTACTGACCGAAGACACAATTCGAAACCGATGCATATTTAGCAATATGCGAGAATGTTTTTGCCGAATCTCTAAAGGTGTCCGGCGTTGCACTGCGATACTTATGCTGGAAACACACAAATAGTTTAAAAGTACCATAATCTTGGAAAACCAAAAAACGTCAGTAAAAACTTGAGGTCTGAACAAGATCAAGTGTTCGGTGCAATCCGAAAATTGGAAAAAAGAAAAATCGTGCTTCTGCTGTGCTTTAACATGACACATCAAATCTCAACACTTCAAGCGGGCCAGCCTACGGCTTCAAGCTCCTTATCCCAAAGGCGGAGTACTTCTTCGAGGCCAGTTTAGCAAACTACACTCGAGCGGATTTTTAGAGAGAAGACGGGCTAACTGTCTATTTACCATACACTCGAGTCAAAAAAAGGAGCGGTAGAAAAAGACTTGGCAACGGCCAAGAAGAAAACACATTTACTATTAAACAGCTCATATAAATTTTAAGAGCCCCCAAGTGACATGGGTAAAAGAATTTTATGTATAATGATTGTATGTACCGAAGTACTTATATCATACACTACAAAAAAAATACACTTCCGTGATGATACATGTTTGTCACAGTAGGTCGCCTTTTCTGTCATGCGTGTACATCCATGACGATTTTATGACAGAATCAAGATAGTCATACCTGTGCTGTCATAGAAGTGTTCCATGACATTACCAAAATTATCATCATGGAAGTGTCCACTTCCATGACGATAAATCGCGCGTCACAAAAGTGCTTTCGTCAAGGGTGACCGACACGTGGCACCCACCGTAACAGAATGCCGTTAAGCCATCGGGTTGGGTTTTGGATCTGATAACCCGTTAACAGCCCCGACCAATGGGGATTTTCCATGTGTAAAATCATCATTGGCTGGAGGAGACACGTGTCAGGTCCGCGTTGGCACAGGTGTCACTCATCCAATGGGCGAGACGCGCCTATGATATGTTGACACGTGGACCGGCCCATCAAGTTTAAATGGGCCGGCCCAACTGAAGGCCCACAAGATATTGCAGACCATAATGGGCCGGCCTAGCTAAAGGCCCACGAGATTTTGCGGACCATAATGGGTCGGCCCAGCTAAAGGCCCACAAGATTTTGCAGACCATAATGGGCCGACCCAGGTAAAGGCACAATAGATTTTTGTGTGCCATAATGGGCCGGCCCAGGTGAGGGAGTCCTGGATTAGGGGGTGTTCGGGTAGCCGGACTATACCTTCAGCCGGACTCCTAGACTATGAAGATACAAGATTGAAGACTTCGTCCCGTGTCCAGATGGGACTTTCCTTGGCGTGGAAGGCAATCTTGGCGATGCGGATATTCAAGATCTCCTACCATTGTAACCGACTTTATGTAACCCTAACCCTATCCGGTGTCTATATAAACCGGAGGGTTGTAGTCCGTAGGCAATCAACTCCATACACAACAATCATACCATAGGCTAGCTTCTAGGGTTTAGCCTCCTTGATCTCGTGGTAGATCTACTCTTGTACTACCCATATCATTAATATTAATCAAGCAGGATGTAGGGTTTTACCTCCATCAAGAGGGCCCGAACCTGGGTAAAACATCGTGTTCCCTGCCTCCTGTTACCATCCGGCCTAGACGCATAGTTCGGGACCCCTACCCGAGATCCGCCGGTTTTGACGCCGACATTGGTGCTTTCATTGAGAGTTCCTCTGTGTCGTTGCCTTTAGGCCCGATGGCTCCTTTGATCATCAACAACGATGCAGTCCAAGGTGAGACTTTGCTCCCCGGACAGATCTTCGTCTTTGGCGGCTTCGCTCTATGGGCCAATTCGCTCGGCCACCTGGAGCAGATCGAAAGCTACGCCCCTGGCCATTAGGTCAGGTTTGGAAGCCTAAACTACACGGCTGACATCCACGGGGACTTGATCTTCGACGGATTCGAGCCACAGCCAAGCGCGCCGCACTGTCTCGATGGGCATGATATAGCTCTGCCGCCGAACAACGCCTTGGAGGCCGCATACGCATCGGTTTCGACCATTGATTCGGAGCCTACTGCGCCGATCGAGGATCAGCGGTTGGACGCTGCCTCAGGGGCTGCGATCTCAGAGGCGATCGAGCCGAACTCCAGCCCCGCACTCCGCATGGCCCGTGACTCCGAGGAGCCGGATTCCTCTCCGAACTCCAAGCCCCTCGCGCCCCTGCCGATCGAATCCGATTGGGCGCCGATAATGGAGTTCACCGCCGCGGACATCTTTCAGCACTCGCCCTTCGGTGACATCCTGAATTCTCTAAAGTCTCTCTCTTTATCAGGAGAGCCCTGGCTGGACTAAGGTCAGCAAGGTTGGGATACGGACGATGAAGAAATTCAAAACCCACCCACCACCCACTTCGTAGTCACTGTCGACGACTTAACTGACATGCTTGACTTCGACTCCGAAGACATCGACGGCATGGACGACGATGCAGGAGACGAACAAGAACCAGCACCTGTAGGGCGCTGGAAGGCCACCTCGTCATATGACATATATATGGTGGATACTCCAAAAGATGGAGATGGTGATGGAACAGTGGGGGATGACGCCCCCAAGAAACAGCCAAAACACCGGCGTCAGCGGCGCCGCTCTAAATCCTGCCAAAGCAAAAACGGTGATTCTGGCACGGGAGATAATACTACCCTGGATAGCGCCGAAGAACACCCACCTCAGCAAGATTCGGCACAGGAAGATGGAGAAGCCAGCCCTCATGAGAGAGCGGCAGACCGAGAGGTCGAGGATGATAACTATACGCCTCCCTCCGAAGATGAGGCAAGCCTCAATGACGACGAATTCGTCATACCATCAGACCCCGCCGAACAAGAGCAATTTAAATGCAGGATTTTAGCCACAGCAAGCAGCCTCAAGAAAAAGCAGCAACAGCTTAGAGCAGCCCAAGATTTGCTAGCTGACAGATGGACTGAAGTCCTTGCGGCCGAAGAGTATGAACTCGAACGCCCCTCCAAGAGTTACCCGAAGCGCAGGCCGCTACCCCGATCAGAGGAGGAAGCACCTACATCACCAGAGCATGACATGGCAGACCGGCCACCTCGCGGCCGCGACAGAGAGGCCTCTCGGCCCTCCACCCAAGCCATGCCCCAACGCCACTCAACTAAGGCACGGGAATATGCGCCCGACCTGCGAGACATACTGGAGAATAAGGCAAGACAAACAAGATCGATCTACGGATCACGCAGGCGCCCTACGGCATGTGACAATGATCTTCACTCCGGATACAACAAATCCAGTTGGGCCAAAAACAACAGACATAGCTCTTCCGAGCTGCATCGTGATATAGCCCAGTACAGAGGCGCCGCACACCCGCTATGCTTCACGAATGAAGTAATGGATCATAAAATCCCAGAGGGTTTCAAACCCGTAAACATCGAATCATACGATGGCACAACAGATCCGGCGGTATGGATCGAGGATTATCTCCTTCACATCCACATGGCACGCGGCGATGATCTACACACCATCAGATACCTCCCGCTCAAACTTAAAGGACCAGCCCGGCATTGGCTTAACAGCTTGCCAGCAGACTCAATCGGTTCTTGGGAGAACCTGGAAGCCGCATTCCTCGACAACTTTCAGGGCACTTACGTGCGACCACCGGATGCCGACGACTTAAGCCACATAATTCAGCAGCCAGAGGAATCGGCCAAACAATTCTGGACACGGTTCCTAACAAAGAAAAACCAGATAGTCGACTGTCCGGACGCAGAGGCCCTAGCAGCCTTCAAACATAACATCCACGATGAGTGGCTTGCCCGGCACCTGGGACAGGAAAAGCCGAAATCCATGGCAGCCCTCACGACACTCATGACTCGCTTTTGTGCAGGAGAAGACAGCTGGCTAGCTCGCAGTAACAACTTATCAAAGAACCTTGGTAATTCAGATACCAAGGACAAAAGTGGCAGGACACGTCGGAATAAGAAAAAACACCGCGTTAACAGCGACAGCAATGAAGACACGGCAGTCAATGCCGGATTCAAAGGCTATAAATCCGGTCAGCGGAAAAAGCCATTCAAAAAGAATACTCAGGGCCCATCCAGTTTGGACCAAATACTCGATCGCTTGTGCCAGATACATGGCACCCCCGAAAGGCCAGCCAATCACACTAACAGGGATTGTTGGGTGTTCAAGCAGGCAGGCAAGTTAAGGGCCAAAAACAGAGACAAGGGGCTGCACAGCGACGACGAGGAGCCCAAGCCGCTGAACAACAATGGACAGAAGGGCTTTCCCCCACAAGTGCGGACGGTGAACATGATATATGCAACCCACATTCCCAAGCGGGAGCGGAAGCGTGCGCTACGGGACGTATACACGATAGAGCCAGTCGCCTCAAAGTTCAACCCATGGTCCTCCTACCCGATCACTTTTGATCGAAGGGACCATCCCACTAGCATCCGTCATGGCAGCTTCGCCGCATTGGTTCTCGACCCAATCATCGACGGATTTCATCTCACAAGAGTCCTCATGGACGGTGGCAGTAGCCTGAACCTGCTTTATCAGGATACAGTGCGGAAAATGGGCATAGATCCCTCAAGGATTAAGCCCACAAGAACGACCTTTAAAGGCGTTATACCAAGTTTAGAAGCCAACTGTACAGGCTCAGTAACACTTGACGTGGTCTTCGAATCCCCGAACAATTTCTGAAGCGAAGAGTTAATCTTCGATATAGTCCCGTTTCGCAGTGGCTATCACGCCCTGCTCGGACGAACCGCATTCACAAAGTTCAATGCGGTGCCGCACTACGCATATCTCAAGCTCAAGATGCCAGGCCCTCGAGGAGTAATTACGGTCAACGGAAACACCAAACGCTCCCTCCATACGGAGGAGCATACGGCGGCTCTCGCAGCGGAGGCACAAAGTAGCCTTCTCAGGCAATTCTCCAGTCCGGCCATTAAAAAGTCAGACACTGCCAAGCGCGCCCGGAGTAACCCACAGCAGGACCGCCTGGCACACTCTGAGCAAGCGTAGCAATGCGGCCCCAACCCCAGCTTTGGCAACATAGCGAAAATAGTACCTCGCGTACATAACTACGCCCTTGAAATACCATGGGCACAGGGGAAGGGGCACAATAATGGCACGCCCAAAATACGGCTTAAAACGTACTAGGGGCTGTCGGATTCTTTTTTTAATTTAATTTTTTCTTACTTTCAGGACTCCATACTTCGGACGACCTGTTCGGCAATTCGACTGCCGCACAAATGATGCAAGATCCAGGGAGGCAGACAAGCCATGCCGCATTATGGAACTCCCAGGTGGTCTCTATTACGAGCGGTATACCTGTTTTAAATACAATTCCGTGGCCTGCCCCTGGTCAAGACATACTGAATAGTCCAATATCGTTTGCTTACCGCACTATTTGTATCGTTCGGCTTTGATAAATAGCCTCTATATAAATAATGCATAGCTTTTGTCTATTTTCTGCATTACTCTCTTTTATATATGTTCATTAATGACATGTTGCACCCGTACACTGTGGTACGGCAAGTATGCCAGGGGCTTCAGTACCCTTTAATATGGTGTGAGAAGTCCGTACACTTTCACAAGTGCGGCACCCCGAACTTATAGCACTATATGCATCGGCTCCGAATCATGATTTGGGTCAATAGTTGGGTTTGCCCGGCTCCTATGTTTTGGTGCCTTACGTTCCGCTATATCGGCTAAGGTAGCACTAGGAGAACCACTGCGATTGTGCCCCGGTTTAGCTGGGTTAAGCACCTCAGTGGAGAAAGCTAAAACTGACTGTCATGATGAGGCGAGAGACCGGTCGCTGTTCGAGAGGTTTTTCGAGTCCCTAAAGACTTATGCCGCTTTGAGCGAGGAGCCGGATTTGTCCGGCCAAGGCGTGGATAGCGCCCCGAACTCGGTCTTCCAAACTAGGGGCTTCGCCGAAATTTAAAATTATAAAGTTCTATGGCTAAGTGAGAGTGTTCAAGCATTATAGTCCAATTGCCTAGTTTGTTGTGCTGAGCGCCTCCCTCGAAGGACCCAACTATGGGAAAAAGAGCGCTCAGGTTTATCCCAAACACCCCAGCACTAGTGGCATGGGGGCAGAAGCCGACGACTGGCCATCTCTCAATTTTTTGATAAACGGCCGCACAGAAAATAATATTTTAAATTCAACAAGCATTGCTTAAGCGCCTATGAACAAGTTTTCAGCGCATAGGATAAAAACGAGCGAGTTTATTCAAAAATTACATCCTTGGTACATTCATCCACCACAAGGCGGTCACCCGCAAGAACATCCTTGTAATAGTTCTCGGGCTTGCGATGCTCCTTCCCCGGCGGCGGCCCGTCCTTCACAAGCTTCTCACCGTCCAACTTACCCTAGTGCACCTTTGCACGGGCAAGGGCCCGACGGGCACCTTCGATGCAGACGGAGCGCTTGATGACCTCGAGCTTTGGATAGGCCTCCACCAGCCGCCGCACCAGCCCGAAGTAGCTCCCAGGCAGGGCCTCTCCGGGCCACAACCGAACTATGAAGCCCTTCATGGCCTGTTCGGCCGCCTTGTGGAGCTCGACCAGCTGTTTCAGCTGGTCGCTCAAGGGCACAGGGTGTCCGGCCTCAGCATACTGAGACCAGAACACCTTCTCCGTCGAGCTGCCCTCTTCAGCTCGGTACAATGCGGCGGCGTCGGATACGCTGCGGGGAAGATCTGCGAATGCCCCTGGAGAACTCCGGATTTGGGTAAGTAACAAGTAGTTTACTTTTATATTTCTACTTTGCATAAAGAATGCCTTACCCGCTGCTATCTTCTTAATCTCCTCCAACTCTTGGAGGGCCTTTTGGGCTTCGGCCTTGGCAGACTTGGCAGTCTCAAGGGCCGCCGCGAGCTCGGACGCTTGGGTCTTTGACTCAAGCTCCAAACTCTCATGTTTTTTCATGAGAGCATGAAGCTCTTACTGCACCTCGCCGACCTGAGCCCCAAGTTTCTCTCGCTCGGTGCGCTCCGCAGCCGTTTTCCTTTCGGCCTCGGACAGCGCCTGCTTGAGGGTCGCCACCTCAGTCATGGCCCCTATAATAAGCAGTGCAATCCTGTTATTTTTTGCAATCACGCCTCTCTATAGGGACTTTTTCTGTAAGGTATTTCCTACCTTCTTTTTCCTCGAGCTGCCGCTTGGCAAGGCCGAGCTCTTGCTCGGTCTGCTTGAGGTCCTGTTTCAGGACACCCACCTCCGCAATCAGTGCGGCGGTGGATAGCAGCGAAGCTTGCACACGCATATTGACTCTTTATTGTTAGACTCTTGCGAAATTTACTAGATCCTCTATTCGGCTTTTCTTTCCGAACGCCAAACAGAGCATCAGGGGCTACTATCTATGCAGTACTATTTTTATATATTTTTACTTACCTCGAAGCCTGTTAGAAGGCTAGCGCATGCTTTAGTAAATCCGCTCTTGGCGGACTGAGCCTTCTGGATCACCGTACTCATAATAGTACGGTGCTCCTCGTCGATGGAGGCGCCGTCAAGCACCTCCAGCAAATTGTCCGGCACCTCCGGTTGGACGGAGGCCGCCGGCTCAGAAGACTTGCTCCTCTTGGAAGGAGTTCGCCTACTGCGGTCCGGAACTGTTGAAGATTCCGGCGCGATGTCTGGCACAAAGCCGGACTTGGAGCCCTGGGGGGTCTTGTCCCCTTTACTCCTGGGGTCCGGGAGGTCGCCTTGCGGCTCCTCCAGGACCACCTCCTCCTGCCCCAGAGCTTGTTGCGACGCCACTTCGGTGTTATCCGCAGTGCGGGGGGAGACAGCAGGCGGAACTGAGTTCACGTCCAATGAATCCAGGGAGCCGCTCGACGACTCGTTGAGTTCGGCTCGGGGCGGGCTGCATAATTATGTTCGACATTAGGGAAAGCTGTGCGACAAAGGAATGTCATGAGTTACTCTAATATCTGAATACTTACGATTTCGCCGGACGCTTCGCCCTATCTGGCCACTCCTCTTCGTCCTCTTCGGCGTCGGGGGAGTAGTTCGGCGGAGGGGCCTTGGGGTGGGGAGGAGCTGCCCCTTCTCGGGAAGCTGGTGCGCGATGTCTTTGGACAAGTATCCGGCCTTCCTAAGCTTTTTGACGTCGCCCTCCATGACGGAGGAGACCCTCCACTTGCCTCCCGCTCTGAACATCGCTCGAGAAGGTCGAGGTGGGAAGTGCGGGCTTGGGCGCTGGAGCTCGAGTGCGCGGGAGATGGGTAGGCAAAGGAGGAAGAAGGCGTAGGTAAAAAGGGGGGATCCTTATACCCTTATATGGGCGGATGCGGTTATGCGTCCCCACCTGCCTAATAAAACTCGCTTGCCTCCCAAGCGCCATGGTAAATAGCGCGGTTGGGTTACCCACGTCCGTATTGATGAGAATCCCGTAAAGGGGGTACACGATCTCTGCTTTGACAAGACGTGCCAAGGAAACCGCCTCGCAAAATATGCTGGGGTGGAAAAGTAAAAATGATTCAAGTAAAGGACTTGGCCGTAGTGTGATGACGCACTGCGGAATATGGCAGCAGATTTGATTTGTGTTAATATTATTCTCTCTACGGCAATATGTGGAAACTCATTTTGTAGAGCCGGACACTACTCTTGGTGTTTACAATCTTCTATGAAGGACTTGGAGGAGGAACCCGCCTTGCAATGCCGAAGACAATTTGCGCGCCGGACTCGTCATCATTGAAGCCTGGTTCAGGGGCTACTGAGGGAGTCCTGGATTAGGGGGTGTTCGGGTAGCCGGACTATACCTTCAGCCGGACTCCTGGACTATGAAGATACAAGATTGAAGACTTCGTCCCGTGTCCGGATGGGACTTTCCTTGGCGTGGAAGGCAAGCTTGGCGATGCGGATATTCAAGATCTCCTACCATTGTAACCGACTTTATGTAACCCTAACCCTATCCGGTGTCTATATAAACCGGAGGGTTGTAGTCCGTAGGCAATCAACTCCATACACAACAATCATACCATAGGCTAGCTTCTAGGGTTTAGCCTCCTTGATCTCGTGGTAGATCTACTCTTGTACTACTCATATCATTAATATTAATCAAGTAGGACGTAGGGTTTTACCTCCATCAAGAGGGCCCGAACCTAGGTAAAACATCGTGTTCCCTGCCTCCTGTTACCATCCGGCCTAGACGCACAGTTCGGGACCCCCTACCCGAGATCCGCCGGTTTTGACACCGACACCAAGTAAAGGCCCACAAGATTCTTGCGGATCATAATGGGCCGTCCCAGCTAAAGGCCCACGAGATTTCGCCGACATTAATGGGCTGGCCCAGCTGTAGGCCCACAAGATTTTGAGGACCCAAGTAAGCCGACCCATTAACTGGTGCCATGTTTTGGGCCAAATGCCCGCGCATATTTGATCCGGTCCATTAATGGCCTGCTGCGCTCCGGGCCTAATAGTGGCCCATATGAGATTTGGCCCATTAAAAGCCTACCACGTTCTGGGCCAAATTACGGCCCAGATCAGGTCCAGCCCTTTAAGAGGCTTTGGGCTCACTTATGGCCCATATCAGATTCGGCCCATCAACTGGACACTATGCTTTTGGGCCCACTTGCTAAAGGCCCACTTAGTAATTAGGCCTGATATTAGTTTTGTCCTGTTAAGGGCCCGTTTAACATTTCGGCCCTATATTAATTTCGGCCTGTTAAAAGCCCGTCATATAGTTGGGCCTAACTACGGCCCGATTTGCATCCGGCCTGCTCGTAGCCGATATCTGATTGGGCCAAACAAGGACCGAGACAATTTTGGCATGTTAAAAGCCTGTGATTTGATTCGCACAATCATGGGCCAGGGTTCATTTCGGGCTGCTGCCGGCCCATGAGCTGTTCGGCACGTTTCAGGCCCAACCTACATCGTGATTGCATGACGGCCCGATTATGTACCGTAATTTTACGGTTTGGCCGGTTTACTGCGAAGACAGGATATATATACAGTAAAATAACTACAACACCGTGAATAAGAAAAAACCTAGACTATACAATAAAGAAATTATGGCATATTACATCCACTAGGCATCAAAGTTCGCCACTATGATAATAAAGCACAAGCAGACAGCAGATTACATACACTGGGCATCAAAGATCGCCACCAGTGCAAATAAACATGCCGACAAAATAATATACAAAACCGATAGCACTTCAATAGAGTTCAAGAAAGGTTAGCCCTGCTGGGGAGCTGCAACGCAAGCAGCTGAGCAAGATGATGAGACTGCGCTTGTTCAACACTTATATCTTCCTCACTCTGAAAGATAAACAAGCAGACAGATGACATATTTTGCACATAAAAGTATCAGTGCTGACAATTCATCACATTTCTTACTGACGAATAAAGTGACACAGTTTAAAATTGCATTAACACAATATGGTATTGTTCAGGTCAAGACATGGCAGGAAATGACATTGTGAAGGAGTTGGCAGCTTCACGACAGCACTGGATTACAGATCAAGAACTCATAAGTATCAATGGCTAGTGTGCTGTCAATTTATACCATTTCATATTGGCAAATAAAGAGACGGTTTAAATAATAGTAGAATGATATGACATTGTTCATAGTTAAGACATTGCAGAATATGACATTGTGTTGTAGTGGGTAGGTTCACCACACCACTGGATTACGGATGAAGAATAGAAGCATACATGCAGTGCAAAAGAAGATCACTTGCTATGTATAGTTTAATTTACATGGTATGAAGAAGGAACTTGGTTGTACAACTGAAAACTTAAATTGAGTAAGGACATACTTTTGTTTATGAACTAAATAATAAACTTTAAACAAGCAATTTGGTGCAAACACCAAAAATAAATAGCTGTTGCAGTCATGCCTAACCAAATATATACAACAAAGTTTGAAGGCTTGAGATGGACAAACTTACATTATTGGTGAAGACATGCTCTATAAAGGCCTTGTCCATGCTGATGGGGGGGGCAACTCAAGAAGTTTACCACAGAATCTTCTTCAAAAGCAATGCCTTTATTCTACATTTTGTTAAGAGTAAATATAGATGTGATAATATACGAAAAAATGGAGAATATTTAAGATAAGATGAAGAGTGATGCTACATAACCAAGTAGCTATAAATGAAAGTGCAGCGATACAGGCAAAAGGTACAGCCAAGAGCAATGCACAGCTAAACTTCTTCAGTACCAACCTTATGGTAAGAGTAAAATAGATATGATGTGTAGAAAATGGAGGGCAAAGGAAAATAAGTTGCTGAGTGATGGTACATGAACAACTACCTGTCATTATAAGTACACTGATAAAGGACAACATGTACTTACAAGAACAATGCAGAGCTAAAAAAACATTGGCATTGGATATATATTCTACACTAATGTAACCATTCATACAGATCAGATAATTTGGAGCGAACAATTGATAAGCAAGCTATCATGCATACTACTGTCACATAATGAACCAGGTATGTATGCAAGTACAGTGATACAGGACAACAGGTACTAACAAGAGCAAAGCAGCGGGCAGCATATTTGCGATATCCTGTCGTTCTTGTCAAATCGGAATTCTTTCTTTGAGCAGATTTCCTGCAAAAAAGATCCGTAAGGCACATGCGGAAAATAGAAGTTCAAATTGTCATGTGATTTCATAGACAGTACCTCATCCTGGGAACGAGACCAGTGCATAACAAGGTTTTTCCATTCAATGTCTTCCAAATTTAGCACAGGAGACTTCACCGAAAATGTGTTTATAGACTTGCCATCAAAGTGTGATTTCCTCAGGTAACACCGATACTGCTGCAATGCTTCCTTGAAAAGAACAAGCAAGCTTTGCTCGTCATGGCTATCCAGATTGACCCTTGCCTAGTTACAACAATGTAATGTAAATCATTGATGTGTTCAATCAGCAAAAAACAGGAAAATAATAACCATGAATAATAGCACTTACACATAAGTTGGATAGGAAGATGTGAAAATGGTGTTTGTCTTCACAATAATCTTCCCATGATGGGAATATATGCACGTAGTCCCTAACAACATTGAAAGCATTGTCTTTTAAACTGGGAATAAATGGAATGGGGTTCCAATCTGTAGGAATTGGCCGTCTCTGCAGTTGGGATAGGTCTTCGGCCGGTGGACTTGCTGTACTTTTTGCTAGAGTGGGATTTTCCTGTGGTATAGCTGGTGATATGGCAAATGAAATCGGTATACCTTTTGCTGGAGTGCAGGTCCTGTGTGGTGGGGCTAGTGGTGTGGCCAGTGAAGTATGGGTACAGTCTGTTGGAGTCGGTCCTACGTTTTGTGTCACTTGTTGTACAGCCAATATAAGTGGGTGCTGTCTTATTTCTCCGGCACCACCACATTTTTCAAGGACTTTGTTGGTGCTCCTTCAGGTTCGGCAATCACCCTCTTCCTTTTTGATGTCTGATGCACAAGAACAGCATTTGAGTGGAAAAACATGGTATGATGAGAGATGGAATATGTATTGATAATGGATGGGCATGGCATCTTGACATATATGATGAGTAAACTAAGCAGATGGCGGTGCAACAAAGTAGAAGAAATGCAAGACAACATATGCAAGATAACCGCAATCAATAAAACATTGCCAAATTAGAACAGACACCTTGATGGGTGAACAGGACATGCCATCTTCCTTTGACTCCTCGAGGTTAGAATAGTCATTAGGATCATATTCTGAACAAGAATCAACAGGTGGGGAGCGTATGAGTTTCATTGCATCCAAAATGGCACTCAATGCCTTGGTGCCAATTTTGTAAGTCATTGCAGTGTTTAGCTTCAAGAGTGGACTGCTGCTAGTGCGACACAAAGCAGCTACACAGATCATAGTGTACATATAATGGGAAAACCTTAAGCATCAGAGTAAAATCAGCAAAGTGGAACTTGCTAGAATATATGTGCTAGTATTGCCAGTACAGCTAGAAAGGCTTCGGATACCAGCTCTCTTCAAGTGAAGGTGCGGTACTGTTAATATCAGTGTAACTCTCAAAGGCGACACAGCTCCCTGCATTTCCTTGCTATTCTTATAGGATTCAAGTGGGCAGGCCACTACAAATCCTATTCCTATGTTTACTAGATCCTACGAATCAAAGAGGCTCAAAGTGTCCATCACAACCGACTATATAGACCTCTACATTGCAAATGGCCCTGCTCATCTTTAGTACAAGGAACATACTGTACTACTATCATACTCCCTTCGTTCCAAAATATAAGTCTTGGTAGACATTTCCACTATGGATCACATACAGACGTATCCAGATACATTTTAGAGTGTAGATTCACTCATTTTGCTCCATATGTAGTCCATGGTGGAATCTATACAAAGACTTGTATTTAGGAACGGAGAGAGTACATATTAAAGAAGAACGGAAGAGGAACATGGTAAAGAAGAGCAAGCAGATTTTGGATAATAAAATGTTGGTTGCGCGGTGCCCACACATGATGAACCAGAGCGCATTAAGAATGCAACTCCCAGCTGTCTCTCGACCATTCAGGCGGTTGGATGAAGATCCTACGTCTCCTAACCCTTCTTCTTCCTCGTCTCTGATTCTTCCCATATAGAACACCGCACGGGCCGCCAGCCGGACCAACGCCTGTGTTCCTCCGCCACCCCCACTCCCCACCGCCGCCCCAACCCCCACCCACATCGAGTTTTCTTCATTCGGCGAGGCCCCACAACCACCCGAGCCCCTTCGATCACACCGGCGAACTCCGGCGAGCTCTAAAAAATCAACTGACCCAATTTTAAAATTTAGTCTACCGTGATTTAACTAGTGTGGAATATAAAAGGGGAAAACCATAAGCATTGGGAGTATAGAGTTGAGCGTGCCATGGCGGATCTGAAGGTGCAAACCAGACAAAGGCAACTTCGGAACCAAGACAAGAAACTAGAGTAAAGCAGTGGCGATCTATTTTCTTGCTGCGATAAATAAGTTGAGTAGATATGAAAGAGTACCGCCTCTGGTGCGGCGCCGTGTACGCATCTACTGAGAATTTGATGGTGCTGCGGTAGCGATGGCTGTCAGCGGCGTGGAAGCAGATCTAGGAGGGTAGACGGTGGCGGTGGGGTGCGGAGGACGAGACGGTCGTAGGAGCGGCGCCGGCAAGGTGGACGACGACGGGGATGAAGCGAGAGGACGGGATGCAAGGATCCCGGTCCGAAGCCGTGGATGAGAGAGGTTGATCTCTTGTAATGGACGGCGGCGTCGGGGTATCAGCTCTGGCATGGTGGAGGACGGCGGTGGATGGGGTGGCGGACGGCGGCGGACGGAGGAGGGTGGGGTGGAGAGGGTGTTTTGGCGCCCACGGAGTACGAATGGGGAAAAGGGAGGTAGAGAGGAAGGGGGAACCATTATTCAGGGCGCGCTTGTCTCAAATGCGAGGAAATTTACAAACTTAGCCCCCGTTTCAAATTTCTACAACATCACAACAACATTAGTCGGTTGGGGATAGGATGGTAATCTCGCATACACCGAATATTTGCCGACGAGAGTTTGTTTTTGGCGCCCACCGTGTATGAATATGAATTGGGGAGGGAGTCAATTTCGGCAGAGGACACACTGTGTTTTGGCGCCCACCGTATATGAATCCGGGTGAGAGGCGGTTACATCACGTTTGGGTGAAATTACAAACTTACCCCTATCGAAACCTATAGAAATCCAGCAGATAGGCTTTGCATGGTAGGGATATGCAGTAGTGATTTCCATCTCGCAGATTTTGGTTTCGGGTGGTTACTGCGACTTTCCCCGCTTCATTCAAATTTTCCAGAGTGCATGTTTACCGTGCCAACTCAATTCGAATCCCGTTTGTACTCTATTTTTTTTCGGACGGGATCCATTTTCAATTGGAATTACATTCTATATACATCACTTTTTTATATATACTTTCAAAAGCACAACAAAGAATTCTGCTCCTTTATATGTATAATATAATTTACAAACACAACGATCTCGAAATCTTAAGGTTGAATTCGAAAAAATTTAACCAAATTATGTTCTACTAAAATGTATGGATCAGTAATATCTACATATTAAATAATATAGATGTGCGTGAATTCATATGAGTATGCATGTTTGATAGATCAATTTTGGTTCGAGTATGGATTACATGTATCATCATCTCGAATTCAATTATTTGAATCCCTTTTTTGTTCACTCCTTTCACGCCCATCTCTCTCGCATGCATGCTCCTTCAGGAAGCTATCACTCTCTTTTCTCCAGCTCACCCGCACGCTCACTTCATGTTTCTCCTATCCTCGCAAACATGGTATCTTGACGTCTCCCTTGAGAAGTGTCACACTCTCCCTATCATTATACATTACACGGTTTTCATTTTCTCTCACATCTCTACTGTTCTATGGTATCACTCAGTACCTAAGCTTTCTTTTTCACCGCCAGACACACAGTCTCCACTCGTCTTTCACTTTGTCTTTCTCTCTATGGGATTCTCTCACACACCATATATGTCTCTACATATGACTCATACCACTAAAATTACTCTCTCTCTCTCTCCTGTAGACACAACATTTTTTGCAGTCTCCTTTTTGTCTCCATCCCAGACTGACATTATTCATTTGTTTACCGATCAGACAACCCCGACTACCATCTCCTCTCTCTCTCTCTCTCACAGACACACACACAACTCCTGCTTCCACTCCCCTTCCCGACTACCGTCTCTCTCTCTCACACACACACACACAAAACTCTCGCTTTCGCACCCCGACTCGTATTTCTCTCACAAACATTTATCGACTAGCTAGCCTCTAGATAGGTTTATACAGCTGCACACTCGTGCTTCCACCATCGCATACATGTCTCTCTCCCATTCCTTGTATCTATGTAGATTTTTCTTCCCTTCTTGAGACACGCCCTCTCGATCATGCACACACACACTATCGCCTCATTTTAAGTTGATACCTATCGCACACACACTCCTTGTGTCTTTGTCACACATGCACTCCGTCCTCCTCCACCCTCCCTCTCTCTCTCACACTCATGGGCTTTTTGCAACAACTAGCAAGATGCCCATGCGTTGCACGGAACATCAAGATGCATTTGTATGAGTAGTTTATCTTGTGGAGGAAAAGGATGAACGAGGGAAGGCCTTATTTGAAAATGTGGAGAGGGGTGTGGGTATCTTTTTGCAAAATTGCCATAGTTTCCTTCCTATCCGTCAGATATAGATTGGACGGCCTATATTGCAGGATGGCAGGCACACGATCATCACCGACAATTCTTTTTATAAGAGTAGGGATAAAAAATAGAGTTGGTGATGATGGTGGGCCTGCCATCCTGCAATGTAGGTCGTCCGATTTATATCTGACGGATAGGAAGGAAAATATGGCAATTTACCCGCACTCTTCACCACATTTGCAAATAAGGCCTTCCCTCGTTCATCCTTTTCTCCCACAAGATCTTGATGTTCCATGCAACGCACGGGCATCTTGCTAGTAATTAGACATATACCACTTCTCGAATCTTGAAACCAACAACATTCCTCCCTTATCTCATCAAAACCACCAAAGGAATATATTTTGAGTGAAACATAACATACTTTAGTGATATAGGTATTTCAAAACTAGACTTCTTTTTCTATCAAATCGGTGAATATGTATTAATCTACTTTGATCGTGTGGCAATGCATTGGCACATTGCTAGTAGTTATTATAATTTTTCGGACACCAGACAAACGGTGGAGTACATATACAAAGAGAAGAGGCACATGCACGCAGTCGGCCTCTCGCTGTCTTGCACACATGAGTGTTACGTAAAGGCGACGTTAACAAATAAACCCTAAAACCCTAGGTGCACAATTGCTGCATTCGCGGGTACCGGGTACGTGGTGGAGCACCTTTCTAGGAATAGTCAGATCGCGTGATAATTTGATCCGTAGGAGTTGATGGTCAGGACCACAGGTGAACGACTTGGAGTGCGGTGGCTCGCCAGTTGCCACAGATCGAGTAGCCACGTTTAAAATATCATTTTTAGCGGGGTTAAGAGTTCCGATTTTCAATGGCGCGTTATAAGTAGTAAGTAGTTTTTTAAAACGATTGGTATGGAGCGAAAATGGAATTCATAGTACTACGCACCTCCTTGGCATATGGTTGTATGTTTTTTTTTGCAATGGAGGTTGTATGGGTTTATGTTGCGAGATGTTGAACCTGGTAGTTCTAGGGCAAATACTATGGTTTAGATTTAGATGCTAGTTTTCAGTAATGAAAATCGGAAGGGGAAACCCTTCTTTGATTAAAAAAACTACTACCTCCATTCTGGTTTACTAGTCCCATCGTACTTTGGGTCAAAGTTTGTCCATGAATTTTACTTGTAAAATGTGAATGGAAAACGAGATTTTGTTATACCCAAACCAAAAAGGACTGGAGGGAGTGATTGCTCTGACACGAATGCGACCTCTCATAGCGCAGGCATTGAACCGGCGCGCCGGCCAAGAGGGCCGCACTCGTTGTAGGCCCGGCTGAGCACGCCTCCTCACCGCGTGCAACCAGCTTAAGACTGCCCCGCCTGCCTTCATTGAATCCGTGCGTGTGCCAGCAACACGTCCTTCCGCGAACCGACAGGCATTTTAGAACACAAAAATTACTAAAATATAATTAATTTACGCATGGTCTTGACTTGTTGTGCTCGCACTGGTAGCAGGAACTAGTAGATGATTTTCTTTATTTATAACTCTCCTCACATTTTTTTGGCTTTGAAGTGAATCATGGTTGTGGACATTATGTATGAATGTGCAGATATCTGTGAACATGAGTTTGATGTGGAAGTTGAACTTGGAATGTCGGGCTTGCGCGTGAACTATACCATGTCCAATGCTTCGTCTGTTATTGTTTGGAAAGTAATTGCTGTTATTACATGACCCGAAAAAAACATTTTGTGCCACATCAGTAGATGGACGGACAGCACAACAGGCATGCTGACTGGATAAATATTTGAACCTAGCTATTATGAAGGAAATTTTGTATTGACAACAGTTTTAGATAGCAGGAGACGCCTAGCCTGCTCTGCCTCTGCTAGCTTATTTCTGGCTTCTTCCATCTCTTCTTTGGCTTGGGTGAAGAGAGCATCTGATTGCTCTTTTCACTTCTTCAGGAACTCAGCTACATTCTCAAGGGCTGATGCACGCTTTCTTTCAGCCTTTACTAATGCCACGAGGACACGAACAACTGACGACTCCACCTAGCTTGTGTGTAATCTAGCCTCATTTTGGAAATTTGCACCTTGTGTCTAATCCAACATCATTAGGGAACTGGCACCTTGTGTGTAATCCAGCCTCATTTTGGAAACATGATCTCGAGGTTGACCATACTTCTCTCCTCGCAGGAACTACATACTAACATGAAGTTACTTCTTTTTTAGATCAATACTCAGAGCAACCTAGATCCATTTAGTAGAAGCCAAATAAACAGAACTCGGAGAAGTGAATTCAAAAGGAAAAATAAAAATAAAAATAGACTACAAGGTGAGAACACCCACTTCCTACATCAAGCTAAAAACGAAAGCATTAGGACGATTAAGACTCTTCTTATTACAGATTGAAGAACACCACGCTTAAGAGAAACAGAAACTACAACATATACACATCGAAGAACACGAGGCTACACGAAAGTAATTGAAAGGGTGTTACTTACCAAAGCTCGTTTTACAGGTTCGGTGCAGCTCCTCTTTAACTTGCCACGCTCCTTGAAGATGTCCCGAATATCACGTGTTTGGTCTTCATTGCTCCTCTGCATGTTCGCACTCGTGGTTTTAAAATCTCAACATGGCAAGAAAAATATGCAACTAGTAATACTCGCGCATCTTATGGCAACATTAAAGCACTCGTCTGCCATGTTAGAGCATCTCCAACAGAATTGCAACGCGCGGCACTTTAAAAAGTGTTTACAGTGCTGAGATCAAGAAGTAGATACTAGGAGTAGAGGATAGTTCTCAGCATAGATAGATAAAAAAGATAATTCAACTACCCCTCTCCGGATTTTCAAATAAGGCCTTCCCTCATTCATCCTTTTCTCCCACAAGATAAACTACTCATACAAATGCATCTTGATGCGTGCAATGCATGGGCATCTTGCTAGTTCTAAAAACCTTTCCATCATTTGCCACACTACTGGTTGCGGATGAAAAACCTACCCAAGCACAATGCACTACAGGAGCGACGCACAATTACAAGCTGATATTCTGTTGGACAATGGAGGCTATAACCAATTACTTTTACGGGAACAATAGCACCCGGGAAATTTGAAGGGTAGGTATGAACAAAATTGGAACTTCACATGTATTGCTAAGTGATTCAATACACACATTACCAATCGAGGAGGAGAACGATGGTCGCGGCGGCCTCTGTGAGTCATGGTCGGCAACGGGAGTCAATTCATTGTCCACGACGGTGGTACTTCTGCACTTGGTGTCGGCTTCCGGGAAGCAGATCCGAGACCGTGGAAGACGATGCCGGGGAAGAGGCTCCGTGTACGACGACGATGGTGGACCGGCTCTAGTGCGGCGTACGAGGTCGTCGATGAGGCAGATGCGCTGCGGTGGACGAGTGTGCCGATGTAAAGGGGAGGAGCATGAAGGCTGCGGTGCCGTGGAGAAGTCTATTTTGCGGTGGGGATAGAAAATGGGGAGTATTCAGGTGTACTACTCTGGGTGCCGGGGTGGGGTTGGCTGGGTAGGGTGAACCTGAAGTTACGAAAATAGCCCCCTACCAAGCGTCATCCGTAGGCCTGTTCCGAAGGCTATGATGGTAACTTCCCGGTGCTCGAATCAGGGTCGCGGGAGATTTTCCCGCCGACCTCAAAATTTTGTGACACTGGACTCCCCGTGTGGCGTGTTGAGTGATTCGGCTAAGCAACTGGCGAGTAGTAGTAGTAAACTCTGCATATTAGGTTTGACCAAAGTCAAACTTCCTAAAGTTTGACCAAGTTTATAGAAAAATATAACATTTACCATAACAAATATGTATGATGTGAAAGTACATTCAATAATGAATTTAATGGTATTTATTTGTTATTGTATACATTAATATTTTTTGTTATAAGCTTTGTGAGAGTTTACAAAACTTGACTTTGACCAATGTTAATACGCGGACTTACATAAAAACGGTGGGAGTACACATTTGTTTTCTTAGTTTGTAGTGAACTAATCATTTGTTGAAATTGTGAAATAAATATATTAGGCTATTGACTTCGAATGTAATGGTCTATACAATTCAATAGTTACAATCATTGTCGAATCCCAAGATGTATACAAGGTCTATAGTACTTCACAACATGCTCAAACTCACATAATCCCAGTCAAATGAGAATCTAAATGCATTTCATAGTTATTACTTTGTAGGATGCAACAACAACAACCATAACTCTACATCAGCCATTATAGAAGCAACATTTTGACATATCCCAATGTGTGAATGAAACATGCAGAGAGAGCTTTTGAAGATGGAGCAGATAGGGCGGGAAAGATTGTATGTATGTGGACGAGAGAGTAGGAGACAAACCTAACGAGACAGAGAGAGAGATGGAGAAAGAAAGAGAGAGGAAGAAGTTAGGTCTGTGAGAAAGATGGATACATGTAATATACATGAGATGCGTGTGCATCTGGATTCTGTATATGTGGAAGGAGAAGAGACAACATTTTTGATGAGAGAGCGGGAAAAACATGGACGAGAGGGGAAGGATCTCATGGGTTGAGGGATTGACAATTTTGTGCGGGGGAGAGATGGATTGGTAATTTTTTGCAAGAGAGAGAGAGGGTGGGGGGAGGAGTCAGTCAGCCATCGTCACATCACCCTGCTTCCAAATGACCCCACATTCTCTAGTGCAGTGTGGTCACCGTCTTCGATCTGCTCGATGCCCTCTTTGAAGATTGAGGTGTTGTGCATGTTGGGGTGCAAAGAAGCACAAGCGAGAATGGTCGCCGTATAACCTTGGATGGGGATGAATTGTGTGCTCCGGGGAGTGTGTGTGTGTGTTGTGCTACATGTGTGTGTGTGTCAGATATTGAGAGAAAACAAACCTAAGGAGAGAAATGGCTATTCACGAAGAGATTGTGCGGGCCTTGAGGTGGGCAGGGGCCGGGTGAGGGTGTCAAAATGTGTGCGTTGATGCATGTGTTGCATGCGACCGTGCGAGGGACGGGCGAATAGAGAGAGATGGTTGTTGTGTTACGGATGCTCCTCTCTCTATCTCTCTCTCCCTCTCTCTCTCTCAGACACACACACACACACAAGTAAACTAGAAGACTGTTCTCTCATGTATACACAACGTATCGGCATCTGTCTATGTCTCACTCATGCATGATCATTTGCACATTCACACCTCTCTATGTCTGTATCACATGCACACCGTCTCCACATTGCCCTTCCGCCACAACACACATATGGACACATACACACGTTCTCTCTCAGTCACACACACAAAATCAGTATTAAAAAAACTAGGGCGCACCTAAAACATCCAAATCCAAATAAACATGAACTGGAGCTAAATTCAAATATATGGAAATATTGCAGCGTCAAGAACTTTCACAGGAAAAAAAAGTTGAGTAATATTCGAGGATTGTTTTCACACACACAAAAAGGTTCGGTGGATGTCCTTCGAGCGCGACACGGTGACGCATCGTTCAATCGACCGTGCGGCCGCGGTTCACGCGCTTGCACAGGATTCCGTATTGTGGCTGTGGTACTAACTAATAAAAGCGCTGCCTAAGTCTAATGTTTTTGTGTACTAATATGGTTTTATTTTAAGTTTGACCAACCTTATATATAAAACTAAAGTAAGCTCCCACACATGCACTCATCAATATGTCGCCGCCGCTGTTGCGCATGCCGGCGCCCACCTGCTCCGGCCAAAAATTTCTCGCCCATCACCGCCGTGTTGCCGCCATCCCTGTGCCATGAAAACGAAGGCTCGCCCGCTCACGTCGTCTGCAGTCCCTCCTCGCGATGCCACCTCGCTGCCAAGCACGCGAGCAGCTAGTGGAGCCGCGTCTATGCACGCAACGTACAAAGAGGAGGACGAGCACGTGCTCCAGCACATCGGCGAGGAGAAACTAGTGTGTCATTGTCGTCTCCGCCCGCGCGGAGGAGGCGCGCATGGTGGCTGTCGTGGCGGAAGCCGGTCACGCGCGCGTCGAGCCTGCAAACCGGGTGCGGACGTGGAATCTACCTTCGAGACCTTGAATGCCACGTGGATCCTACAATCTGAAGGAGCAATTTGGGTCAGTCGACTCATGTGAGCCGTTTGATGCAACATGGATGGCTAGAAGGGCTTCTTCCACCTCTTATGTCGTCTTCTTCCTTCGCTCCGTCGAACTTCTTTCACAAATCGACTGACCCAAATTATACTACTAGTATGAACGTATTAAGTACAGTAGGAACACAAAGATACGAGCAGTAGTACCAACTACAAGAAGAACAGTAGTAAGACATAGTACTAGTACTACTATACGTACTAAAGAGTTAAAATAACGAGAAAGAACATAAACATAGTTCTGCTGGGGCCTCAATACAACACACCCTTGAAATAAACTAAGCAACTAGTCCGCTTGACACTACAGTAGAACCAGCATGAGCAACGGCACTGCCACCTACTCGGAGTCCAAGTGCACGTCCTCGACTTCGTCCTCGTCCCTCTTCCTCTTCCTCTTCGCTGACGCTTCTTTGCTTGAACCGGACACTGGGCTCTGCTTCTTCATCCAACCCTTGTAGATATTTAAACAAAGGTAGGCATCCATTGCTGCGTACATGATGTGACCTTCATCTAATGTCTTTGACTCCCATGCATGATGAAACTCGTGATGAGGTTTCTTCAGTTTAGCGTACGAAGGATCAATCATGGCTGCTGCCAGGGTCAGCATTGAAGGTTGAGAGGAGGACACCGGGCTTGCCTTCTAGAGATCGAAGGGCTGGCCTACAAAGAGACCTATCCGACGCAGGACATCCCTGTCATTCTTAAAGCCTACAGTAACGAATTTCATTCTTTTGTCCTTGAGGAAGTTCTTAAAATTTTGGCACTCAACATCAGCATGGCATATTTGGTAGACCAAGCAAACGTTATGTACGCAAACCTGGATCACGGCGGGCTTCTTCATCTCTTCATCCTTTAGATCCTTCTCTCGTCCCAGGACTGTGGTGTACTCAACATCTAGCCCAGCGACCCACTCATTCGTTGAACTGTTGAACATGCGTAGGAAGCGAGCAAGCCATGCTTTCACTGTCTCGGATCCACGTGTGTAGATGACGATGAACTGATCGCCGGTGATGGCTCTAACCTGGTACTCAGCGGCAACCATGGAGATTTGGGAGGCCATGGATTTTGGAGGAGGGTTAGGAGAAGTTGAACTATTGTACCCCGCAAAAAAGACTAGGAGCGAACTAATGTGAAAGGATGGGATGAGTGGGAGCGAACTGTTGTAAGGTAGAAGATGGGGACGAGTAGGGCGTGCGAATGGTGTGGGGTTGCTGGCTTGCCCGGTGGATAAACGGCTGCAAGCCCCCAAAAAGTTCTCGAGAACTATGCGGGACCCACTAGATGTCATGTCTACTAGACCCATATCGTAGGCCTGACGGCATAGCTTCTGCCTGTTCGCACGCTATGCCGGCACGTGGATGTAACTTCACTTAATTCTGTCAAATGTCGCGCCTCCCACGAACTTCGCCTCCCTCGCGCGGTCGCGCCATTTGAGACTTGGACCGGCTATAAATGCGCATTTTTTTGCCTTTTTTTAGACAAGCAATTTTTTTGCCTACTCTGCATGCATGATACTCCCTCTGGTCCTTTTTACTCCCCTCAACTGTTTGCAAAGTGTTTGACCAAATTTATACTTTTTTAACACTACCTTATATTAATTAACCAGCCACACCAGTACACTCATTCGCTACAATATTCACCACACAGGGCGGTACGTTATTTACAAGAATACCATCTAATCTATTGTCAAAGCTATACTTAGCGATTAAGTGTGCCACCTTATTGGCCGAACGGCTAATCTTTGACAATTGAAGATTGTTGACCAATTTCGAGATGCTCAACGCTTTCATCTTCAGGTCACGCATAACAGACCTGTCATAGTCCCCCGATGCAAGAGACGCTACCATAAAAGGGCAATCAGTCTCTAAAATTACAGGATTATGAAGAGAAATACCTATGTAGAGACCAGAAATGCAATCCCTAAGCTCTGCTTCCTCCATGCTTTGATAGGCATTAATGAAATCCCACGACCAAATTTATACTAAAAATATCAATATCTACAATACTGATTATAATGAGTATAAGAACTACGTTTTATAATGAGTGTAAAAATATTGATTTGACATTGTGAATGTTGACACATTTTTCTATAAGTCTGGTGAAAGTAGAGGTACATTGACTTCAGACAAAACTTAAATGCACAATGCAGACTAGTTCCTCTGTCCAGGTGCGTGCCATGTCCTATCTTGTCATCACAACAAGGTTAGCTATTAGAGTACCACTACCTCCCTTCTAGTTTAAAGGGCTCGATTCAAAAATTTCACCTACTCTTAGCAAGATAGTAGAGGTGGTGGAATAGTTTTTGAAGTCTGCAAAAGTACTCAACTAGTGATGTCGTTCTTCACAAAAAATGTGTTTAACAATGCATGCATGAACACTAGTTACTCTAACCCCCCTCTCTTCTTTAATTCTTTGCCACATCAACATGTTTCCTATTCCTGTGTGCATGATACCAGCTAAGATACCACCATTATGGCCAGCCTTAATCATCGCATGCAATAATTTAGTGCACCTTGAAATATGAACATGTGTGGGGCGTGTATGTTTTTAATGACTTGAGACTATACCTAGCCCGGCATGCAAGATGACTTATTATGCACCGTTCCCCATACCTGCAGGAAGCCCGTTCGTCTCCAAATCTTTTCCTCTCCATGTGTGGAAACAATATGCCTGCCAAACTCTCCTTCTCCCTCTAGCGGTCCCACCACTCCACCCCGTGTGAAAAAATTTGCATGCATGACTCTCCTCCCCCCACGCTCGTCCAATCCATTGTGACCAACAATATTTCCACCCCTTCGCTCCCCCGTAATTTACTCCAACATATATGCCCACGTAGCTGTTACTTAACTGCAGGTGCATTGGGTCACTGACATATGGGCCCAACAGGGGTTTGGCCCACATGTCAGTGACACAACTGGACCTGCAGTTAAGTCAGTGCAACTCAGTCCATATCTTACGTAGGTGTGCCATTGCTCGCTATAAATGCTGCGCCTCCCACGACATCAGTATCTCGTCCCCCTCATGTTCACGTTCATCGCTATCGCCTCCCCCTCCCTCTCACGTCGACCACCATGGCATCGCCCCTCCCAAGCCCTAGGAGCCCCTTGCTGCACCGTGCGGACGGTCACGCATCATCGTTCCGTTCCTCGCCGCCACTAGTCGAGGAGGACACGTCGGTGTTCCGCTCCTCGCCGCTACGCGACGCGTCACCGTTCCGTTCCTCGCTGCCACTAGTCGAGGAGGACGCGTCGGCGATCCGCTCCTCACTGCGACGCGTTGAGGTGGACGCGTCGGCGTTCCCAATCTCGCCAGCACGCACCCCGGAGGACGGGTCGGCTCCCCGCTACGAGGAGAATGCCGCGCCGCCCGCCGAGCCCCCCAGCCTTGAGGAGCTTTGAAAGAAATGGATGTCGCCTTGTGGGAGGCTTTGCCTCCAGTAGAGCGCGCCAAAATAGAGGCGGAGAAGAAGGTCGAGGAAGAGAAGCGCACCACGGAACAAGCTGCCTGGGAGGCCTATGCCGCATCTGAGAGAGTCAAGCAATTGGCTCTTTGGCAGAAGGCTCGTGCGAGGGCCTCGAGGGTGGCGGAGGACACCCATGCCGACGCCCTGAGTGCAGTCGGGCCCAAGTGCCTCATCTACGCTTGGTGGTACGTGGACCGAGTGCACGCTTCCAGCGAGGAGGAGTACCTGTTGGCGTCGGATCACCACACCGGTGAGATCGCGCTCGCTCGCCGGCAAGCCGCCAATCAGCACCTCACGAGTTGCGAAGCTGAGGAAGAAGCGTTGTGTCGGTGCACTGGGAAAGGCCGCGCACCAGGGCACTTGTGGCACGCCGCAAGCACTCCTGTAAGCGTCGTGGCTTTTAGGAGGAGTATAATTTTTGTTTCTTAAGGCGATCTCATTAGTTTTGGGACGCAAATGATAAATCCCAAACGTTCAGGAATTTTTAGCGTCCTTAATTAAGTATGTAAAAGGGAAAGTTTGGAAACCTTGTGTATTCGTATGCATTTTGCAAGTACGTGCACATAGCACACACTTTACTATATACTATCGCACTATACATCTCTCTCGATATATGCTTGCAGACTGTGCTACTCCCTCCGTCCAGGTCAATAAGTCATCTTTGGTTGTGCACCGTGACCAAGAAGGAGGGAAGACTTATACACCTAGACAGAGGGAGTACTACTATTACTTATGTACGTGCAAATGCACGTTTTAACATTACGATGCGGTTTTTGTAAAAGTAGAAAAACAACACTAATCAAGCTTGTGAAATGATTCAATGCAAAACAAATGCAAAAATGCTCGTTTGATTGTTTACTTCTAGCTTCCTTCTCTGTGGTTATTTCTCTGTCGTACTTTGTATGGAGTATCTCACTGGTTGGAAAGGCATGCAAATTCCCAAACCGCTTCCTACACCCTGTATTGAATTTTTTGCCTAACAAGTTGTGTCGTGCAATTGGATTTCCAACTTGAGTACTACTACTAGTAGGAGTACCAGGGGCCAGTTCTTTTAGGATTCTAGATTAGTAATCCCATAAATACTACCTCCGTCCTGGTTTATTGGTCCCCATTGTAATCTGTGTCAAATTTTGATCATAAATTTAACTAATGAAATGTTAGTGCATGTCACATGCACTACTCCATCCGTCTAGGTATGTCATCTTAGGCTGTGCACCATGACCAAGGAGGAGGAGAAAACGAGAAACGTTAATGTTTATTTGCTAATTAATAGTATTGCATGCAATGAACTAACCACTGCATGTCGTGTTTGATATCTCAAGTCATTAAAAGCATGCACACTCTTTATCTCTTGTTGGTTGATATGTCAAGAAACAAGAAACGAGGTAGAAGTTAATGCACCACGCCTATGTGTTTTGGGATTATTTGGTTTTCGTAAGATGACTTACACACCTAGACGGAGGGATTACAATGGTGAGGAATAAACCAGTTAAATCTTTGGTCAAAATTTAGCACAAATTACAATGGTGAGGAATAAACGAGGACAGAGTAGTAGTTTAGAAGCCCAAATAAATGAGTGAGGCGCCTTATTGTTACTCTCCACTGTGACTAGTTTTGTGGGAAAAGCTGGGGAAGCCGCCAAAAGAACTGGCCCTAGGAATAGTAGCTAGGGATCGAGTTTGCGAGATGAACCAAAGAAAGTAAATGCAGAGAGATGAAATGCAAAAAAGACGGAGGGATGTGATGGTTGCTTGTCCGTTTATTTTACCAGGCCACTTATTACTGGGAGTGGTTGGGTTTTGTGATATGACGGCTTTACTGTCGCGCCACGAGCGGGGTGAGAGGTGAGACTCCTGTGCAGCGCCGCCCTCTACACTTGTACTACATCGGTTGTGGTTTATTAGTCCCGCATTGAATTTGACTGAAGATTTAACTGACAAAATGTTAGTGCATGTCAACAAAAACTATATCGTTGGATTTGTATTTGAACATAGTTTTGAATGATATAATTTTAGGTGACATGCATCATCATTTATCGTACTATATATAATGTCAGTGTCAGCGTCAGCGGCGTCGCCCCTAACGCACATTACAGAGACGGGGCGGCGGCCTGCGCGGGCCTCGCCGGTGCCCACGATCAAGAGGAAGACGTTGCCGTCCTCCTTCGAGACTAGTAGGCGGTGGTGATCCTCCAGCGACTCCGGCATGGTGAACGTGTAGCACGTCTCGTACTTGATGTTCTCCGCCAAGGGACAACAGTGTCCGCTGCACGCATCCGTGAGGTGATGCACCATGTCCGCCGGCGAGCCACAAAACGGCATCGGGCACTCATAGCAGTGGACGAAGGGCTCCTTGGAGGCATCGACTAGGCCATCCATGAAACAGGAGTGGTTGTAGGGGACGTTGCGCCAGTTGAATATATGAGCAAGTTACTATGAGATTTAATCCGAATAAGCACAAAATAAATCATGACGGCTATAACAGAGATGAAACTAATCATGTGGACTAGCATAGTAGTAGGATACAGAGTAGAAACATGAATTCTACCACGATTTCGAACAGGAAGGACAGAAACACATACGATGCAACGGGAGAAGCGCCGTTGGCGTTGAGGTTGTCGCCCATGTACAAATCCCACGTAGACACGGTCTTTGAGCACGGTTCGTAGTCGTTCCACGCTCGGGCATTGAAGTTTATAACTATTTTAGATTAGAATATACTACTCCTCCGGTGCTAGTAGTAGAGCAGAGTCCTACTCTACTACTCTACTCAAGCAAGTTAGGGCATAGCACTCTAGGGAGTACTAGTACTGTGATCACTCAAGAAAGTTGTCCGCCGAAAGAGTGGATGGAATTCGCTCCCCATAGAGGTAATCAAGCTCATTGTTTCGCGTGTGGACAATCTCAGTATCATGCCGCTCGCCGCGTGCTCGTCGGGGCTGTACCGTTTAGTCAAAGCCCTCGGGCCGGAGCTTTTTAAGCCAGCTCCTTTCTTGCTGATGCCGCCTGATCTTCAGAAACGGCATGTCACGCAGCATAACGATCGTAGGGTGGTGAGCATCAACCCCCTTGACTGCGATCTGATCCCCGTCAGTCTCAACTACATTAACGGTATGTACTGGGTCAGCATGAACACGTCTTGGATGGTGCTCATCGACGGTCGCGGCAGCTGGATGCTCGTGGCGGTCTACACCCGGCGATTGATCCCCTTCCTTTGATTAACACTGCACTACTTTGGCACCGCGGCCCAGAATACTCGGAATCTTATAGTAGCCAACATGATACCAAGTTTGATTTGCTCCAGGTTGTAATCTGCCAAGTACCCACAAGATCTGCGAATTATAAAGACTTCAGGCTAATTGCGTTCTTCAACTGCGATCTTGCCTATCTAAAAGGTCACTGCGGTAAGTGGATAAATCTGCACGTCCATCGCAGGATCATACATCCTCCATGGTTCTCTGATGCCATTGAACACAAGGGCTTCATTTACGCTGTCGACTCCTTCTATGGCTGGACGTATTGCTGGCCTACTCTAGTCATCGCTACAAACGGCTGTTACAACAGTATGTTACTTTCCTATGATATCATGATGGCTTGCTTATATTACTGTCAACATTTGCTGAAAAAATATTCATGCTCATAACATGTTGTTCTTAGGATTGACTAAATCAAGAGCCCTTTTTATTTGACTCGAACTTGATATGATGTTGTAGGCCGCCTGGTGTCCCTACCCTTCCTAATCCCAGAACCTTTCAAAGAAAAAGCGGCATGGCAGTTGCAGGTGGTTCCTGGCTCGATCAGACGATGGCGAAAGATTGATGATCATGTTGTTTCGCGGAATACAATCACAGTCACTGCAAGGTCTTTGAGTAGGATCCCAGCTTCTCTGGGCCTTCATGAATTTTTGACTGGAGGCTGGTAAGTAGCCTTGGTACACGCTCTCTGTTTGTCAGACTGAATTATCCGATTAACCAGGAGATAACCGACAGCAAGGATCATGATGGCAGCGCGGTTTCGTTCATCAGGCAAAACTGTGTCTACACAGCGTACCATCTGTCTCTGCATGCACCATACCCTGATATGTGCCGCCACGCTCTGCAGCCCAAAGTATGAGAGAGGGTCGCAAGTATCAGACTTCGACCTGTTGGCTGGAGTTTCCCCCGTCAGGCACCCATCTGGTTCAAGCCGTCAGCCAATCTCCATAGCTTAATAAATAGTAACGTCTAACTGAGCCAGTTAGTTAGATGCGTACACTTGGTGTAGTAGGATCTTTATTTAGTTTGATGCATACACTTGTTCTTTTTTGGTAGCCCTTTTATAATGATGGCTGATGTTTGGTTTGGAAGAGAGAGTTGCGTCTTCACTCTTCTGGCTTGCTTACTGCTTCTATTGAACCCCCAGCCCTGGTTGTTGTTGCTGCTATTTTCAATGTACAATCAGTAGTATATTTCGTCTGTTGGTTGAATAAATGTGTTGTTAGAATGACAAACACAATGTTTTGGAAGTCGTTGCACGGTTTGATCCTTTAGTGCCCCGTACTGTACGTAGCGCATAGTATTTTTCATACGGAACACATTTTCCACTTGTTGATAACATGCAGCCCACTGATGAAGGCCCACTAGAGAAGCCCATAATTAACTGGAGGGGAGGCTCTCACATGAATCCGGCCTAGGTACATGCTCAAGGTCCCCTAAACATAAATAAGTAATCAATAAATAAATAAAGCTAAATGCTCATGCACCAGTTCTTTGGGAAAATAGGTAGCCCAGTATTTCTTTTTGAAGAATACCCAAGCTAGGCCCATTTGTTTTCTTCGAATTACTGGGCTGCAAATCTTTCAAGATGAGGAGGAATGCATTCTGGCCTGGCTTAAGAGTATGGTCAATGTCTGTTAAAAGTAATATCAAAAGAGGTTGAAAATTCCAAAAAAATTATAGCAAATGGGATATAAGTTTCTTTTTTTGTTTTTGTTCTTCACTGATATCTTATACGTATTTCATTGGATTTAATATGACATAGTACTAATTTATTTTTAAATTTGTTTTAGTATGGCTATTAATTTTTGGATTAAGAATATTTCGTTCCCCAGCAAAAATTTGCGAATTTTCAAAATTTCCCACATATTGAGTTAATTTTTTGACCCTAGTACTGACCAGAAAATGGCCAGCAATTCTAAAAATGGAAAACGGGCTGCAATAAATTCCATATGAATTAGAAAATGAGTAAAAATTATAAAAATAATAGCAAATGGGCTGTACACGCCACAGATTTTGAGGCTGACTTGTTTACGCAAGGCTTTGTCAATGAACACATGATTCTAGCAGCAGTGACTATTGGATGTCCATCCAACGGCTGACGTGCTTCTTCAATCTCTGATCTTCCTGCTCCAGCCGCCTAAACTAGCACCGGCGAGACTGCCTGCTCCCTCCTCTTGTGGCCCGCTGTGATGTCGCGTAGGCTTCCCCGGCCCACCCTACTCCCTCCACTGGCCTGGCCGCACGCAATCAACTGCCTCCTTATTACGCAAAAAAATGATTCCTCCCACTGACATCTGGGGCGCACTGGTTGGGAGGCTGACCTGTGGGCCTACTAAGTTGACGCGTACGCAGGGCTTGTCAACTTAGTCAACAAACGATTCTAGCAACAGTAACCTTTGGATTTGAATCGAACGGTCCTGCTGCTTCTTCAATCGCTGCTCTTCTTGCACCAGCCGCCCAAACCAGCGCCGGGGAGAATGCCTGCTCCTGCCTCCAGTGGCCGGCTGTGTTGCCATTGAGGCCTCATCGCCCCTACTACTCCCACTGCTAGCTAGGCCCTGCGGCGACGGCAGCCTCACACCGCAGCCGAACCAGTGAACCCTCGTACTCCTCTCCGCGTGGGCATCCACTGCCACGTCTTCCCCAGCTCCGCGGCGTCCCCTTCCTAGGCCTCGCTGTCGTCCACCGCCTTGGTTCTCTCGGCGCGGCGTGGTCAACGACATTCCATCGGAAGAGTACTGTACGTGGAGAGGCCGACAGCTGGGTCCACAGCCACAACCCAGTTTTTTGTGATTTGCCACGTAAGTCACTTTGTCAGGCCTATTGGGCTGCAAATCTTTCAAGACGAGGAGAGCTTTCATTTGGCTGGCCGAGAAAATGGCCCATCAGTAATGAGAAATGGGTTGTACATTTTTAAAACACATCAAACCAGCAATTAGTTTCAAATATCTTTTTTTTATTTCGAGATTTTAAATTACATTAATTTTTATGCGTGGAGAATTTTTTGGATTTTATATTGATATACATTTATTTTTAAAATCAGTTCGAATGTGAGTCGAAATTTCAGGATTAAAAACAGTTCGGACCGCACCGAAATATGCAAAATTTTGTATAATTTTTTAACCGTGGCCACAATATGGGCTGTAATGCTAACAAAAAGAATATGGGCTCCAAAAAACCTTAAGAATTAGCAAATGGGCTGTAAATTATTAGAAATAATGGCAGATGGGTTGTATGCTGTTTTCCATAGATTTGAGGCTTTCCTAAAAAAAGGTTAACACACAAGCAGTAACTGTTGGATGTCCATCGAACGGCCGTCGTGCTTCTTCAATCTCTGCTCTTCCTGCTCCAGCCACTCAAACAAGCGCCGGCGAGACTGCCAGCTCCCTCCTCCTCGCGGCCGGCTGTGCTGCCGCGCAGGCCTCACCGCCCCACCATACTCCCATCGATGGCCTAGCTATCCCTCTACTCACCCACACCTGCTGTTATTCTCCAGCGACGGCAGACGAACCAGTAAACCCTCATACAGTCGTACTCCCCTCTGCGTGGGAAACAACTGCCGAGTCTTCCCTGCCTCCGTGTCGTTCCCTTCCTAGGCCTCGCCGTCGTCCACCGCCCTGGTGCTCTCGGCACGGCCTGCTCAACGTGGTCAATGACCGACATGCATCTGAAGTGGACTGTACGTGGAGAGGCCGACAGCTGGGTCCATGGCCGCACGCAAGGAAATGCCTCCTTATTATGCGCAAAATAATGATTCCTCCACCTGACATCAGGGACCCACCGAAAGGGCCTCTGTATTTCACGAAAAAAACGTTACCGCCGCTGACAGCTCGGACCCACCAGCTATATCTTCGCACGCAAGGAAGTGCCTCCTTATTACGCACAAAAAATGAATACTCCCCTGTTAGCTGGGACCCAGTATAGTGGCAGGCTGACTTGTGGGCCTACTAAGTTGACGGGGACAGAGGGCTATGTCAACTTAGTCAATATGCACGATTCTAGCTCCAGTGACCGTACGATGTCCATCCAACGGCCGTAGTGCTTCTTCAACCTCTGGTCTTCTTGCTCCAGCCGCCCAAACCAGCGTCGGTCGTGCCTCATGCTCCTGCCTCCCGTGGCCGGCTGCGATGCGGCGGAGGCCTCACTGCCCCCTACTACTCCCACTGCTGGCCAGGCCATCCCTCTACTCACCCACACCCCCTGTTATTCTGCGGCGACGGCAGCCTCACACCGGAGTGAACCAGTGAACCCTCGTACTCCTCTAAGCGTGGGCATCCACTACCGCGTCTTCCCCGGCTCTGCGTCGTCCCCTTCCTAGGCCTCGCCGTCGTCCACCGCCCTGGTGCTCTCGGCGCGGCATGGTCAACGTGGTCAAGGAACGGCTTCCATCGGACGTGGACTATACGTGGAGAGGCTGACAGCTAGGTCCACGGCCGCAGCAAGGAAGTGCCTCCTTATTACATGCAAAATAATTATTCCTCCACCTGACAGCGGGAACCCACAGGACGGGCCACCGTATTTTGCGAAAAAAACGTTTCCCCCTGACTGCTGGGACCCACCAGCTACATCTTCGCGCGCAAGGAAGTGCCTGACAGTCGGGACCCACCTGGTCGAAGCGTACGTAGCGTTGTCATTCTGGTCGTGAATGTGTACGTACATATATACTGGTGGATGTATAGGCGCGCACGTAGCATGTACACGTACGTACAGCGGCCAGGGTGCACGAAAGAAAATACGGCCACGTGTGTGTACATACGGGCGGGGTCTCGAACGCCTACTCGTGCATACGTACGGCCAGGGCTCGTCTACATGGTTGGGTCGGAATGGAGAAACAACGTCGTCTTCGTGTTCATGGGGAGGCAACGGAATGCGTCGTGTTCATGGGGAGGCAACAGAATGTGTCGTGTTCATCGGGAGGCAACGGAACGCGTGGGAGCCAACCGGCTGGGTCGGAACGGAATGCGTGGTCGTGTTCATCGGGAGGGCTTGGACGGAACAGGCGATGGAAATGAGGCATGGTGTACCGCAAAACGGAGGAAATGGACCTCCTACGTTTGGAACGGGGTCCTGTTGATCGGGAGGTGTGTGGCGTACCGCAAAACGGAGGAAACGGACCTTCTACGGTCGAAACAGGGGTCCTGTTGATCGGGAGGGGTGTGGCGTACCGCAAAACGGATGAAACGGACCTCCTACGGTCGAAACGGGGGTCCTGTTGATTGGGAGGGGTGTGGCGTATCGCAAAATGGATGAAACGGACCTCCTACGGTCGAAACGGGGGTCCT
>NC_057809.1:132878257-132900124 GCF_018294505.1 Triticum aestivum | reverse complement strand
GTTAACAGCCATTGACTGATCGCTCGGGTTCAGTAACGCGTAGCCTGCAGTGCAATCGCTCGGGTTCAGTTAGAGCCCAACGCCTCGCTCGGGTTTAGTTAGAGCCAACGCCTCGCACACACACGCGTACGTGTACGAGAGAAACGCGCATCGCTCGGCCCCCGACTATAACTGGGAACTCCCCGAAATTTTCCTCCCCCTCGCTTCTACCATGGTTTTTTCCGTCATGGACAACCCAAAGAATGTCATGTAGCTGTGTCTCCGGCCCGCCCAGGACAAAAAACCCATTTTCTGTCATGATTTTTTGTCATAGAAGTAGGAGCCCACCACATCTATGATGATATCGTGTTTTGTCATAATTATCATCATAGAAGTGTCATATGTATGACAGAAAAAAAATTCGTTCGGCCCAAAATGTCACGGATGTGTCTTTTTTTGTAGTGATATCAGTGTTCACCCGAACTTTAAACGCGTCTTAACTGACCGTCGGCTTCTCCCTCTTCGGTCAAGGGCCGAAAAGTGTTATGTACTCCACCTGTCGAGAATATCGATGGTGTTTCCGATAACCAGACAATCAGGCCATAAGGCTGTAACAGACAAAGCGCGCTCAGGGAACTTATGCTATATTACCGACGAAGTGTAAGAAGCATCTTCGAAGAAAATAGTACCCCCACCGATACCTTTCTTTGGTTGCTCATTGTTACTATGAGACTTGTGCAATAGATTTGTGTACTCATGAGTTCCGTTGTGTGCCGGTCATGATTGAAAACAACAAGAGCACTAGCTTTCGGCTTCACCTAGTCTAAGGTCCAAGCTCGGATGACCTGATCGTGACAATCGTAGAGGTGATCCCTTTACTCCCTAGCCGAACAATCGGGGACGTAGGGGTAAGCACAGGAGTCAGGCAACCCAGCTTGCGGAACACTTAAGTCAACATGGTGCATATTGTGGCGTAATACACGAATAAGGAATGAAGCCATACAAGTATAATCATATGCAAGAGGAAACACTTCATAATGGAAGCCCCCTAGTAAACGGAGTATTTGAATTTTCTTGCAACAAACAAGATTTTGACAAAGAAAGTTTTTCGCAAATGACTTTTTGTCAAAAAAGCATAATGCTTGGTCGAACCGAATGAAATTTAAAACTGAAGGTATTTAAGCATGGAAGCGACTTAGCTGGTTAATGTGCTCGGTGTCGATGCACGGCCCGAGCTTACGGCAGGACAAGGTCCCAGCCCCCAAGCCGGTCCCGAGGTGGCAGAGCGAAGAGCTCGACACTCCGAAGTGGCGACATAGCATGGACAATGCAGGCCAGCAGTGTGACGCCAAAGTCCCCTGCGTGGCTCAATGAAGTAATGACGAAGCTCTCGGTCCAGCCGAGGTGACGTGGTACGTCGGTACGCCGAGGTGACAGCGCTGCCCGACCCGGATCATTTACATGTGCACAGAAAATAGTGCAAGCGGGAGATAATAGAATAATAATAAAAAAATTATTGCATAATTAACAATTTATGCAAAGTGAGTAATAAAAGAAATATGGCCCGTGTGCCGAACACTCGATGAGGTAGAGCTCTCTCAGCAATGCCGAAGTCCCCAAGGCAACCGAACATGTCGATATGGCGATTCGACCAACAAGGTGATCACGCGAGCCAATTGGGACAACGACGTCGGCTTGCCAAAGTGACTGCGTGACGCAGTCAAAGTCGATCACCTACACACATAAAATAGTGCGGTCCAAAAAGGATAATTTCTTCTCGCAAAAATAATTTAGTGAAAGAGATGTGGCCTGGTGCCGAAGTCATGTCGATGCAGGGCGTCGGCGTGACGCGGTGGAGGCATGGCCAAGCCTGAATTCGCAGGCCGGTCTGAGTTCCGGATGCGGCATTCGCCGAACTGTATACGGAAACTGACCGAACCACCACGCGACCATTGTTAATGCGGCCACCATTTGATAGACCTGTGTACAGATGATGAAACAAACCATAGTAATAATTCCTTTGGAAAAATAAACCCAAGCAAGAAAAATACTAGGATTAATAGCACCTGGTTTATCTGTTGTAGCGATTTGAAGAAAGGTTATTCCCAAAATCGGGACTCGACCTGCACACCCATTGCATGATGGGCGATAAAGTGACGGCATGGTGATGCTGGTAAGGTGGGCTCACCGAGGCAAAGCCCCGGTCCAGCTAACGTGACGAAGCTGGTCGGCTGGTGACGCCGAAGTCACCGGATTATGTTGATGACGAAATAGCAAAGTCCCCGGTCTAGCCGAGATGACGGAGCGAGTCAGTAAGGAGATGTTGCAGCTGCCATGTAAGCCGATGTGTTGAAGAAGTTCAGCGTGATGGACATCGGCTTGAAGAAGCAACAGTGCGGCCATGCCGACGCTAGTCATAACTTGTGACGCGGTCAATGCCGGATTGATGAAGTGAACAAGTGGCGATGTCGGTGCGCCTGGCCCGTGCAACCCGTAGGTCGATGGTGTTAGTGATGATTTATCCTTCGCGATGTCGAACTCTTGTTTGACTTGCCGAGTTGATGATCCGATAAGCTTAGACTCAGCTCGATGAAGCGACGATCTGTCTAGCATAGATCGACAGACATGGAGCAATGTTACCAGACTGGTTTGACACCATGGCGATGGCGAAGAGTACCTTAGAGAAGGCTTAAAATATTATGGACACGTGTTTAAAACAACGCACAATACCCTAGAAGAAAATTCCTTTAAAAAGGTTGTCCAATATCACGTTCATAAAGCAACATGAATTCAGGTCGGATCCGTATTCGCGCAGAAAACTGATCCAAAAAGTGATGCACTAATCGGAAGGTTCCCGGAGTTTGGACGTTCGGATCGAGCTGAAATTTTTAGGGGTGGTAGATATACGAATTCCGTAGCCGATCAACGGTTGGATCTTCCCAAGGACGTACGAGATAGGTGCTGGAGACCACGCCCTAAACTCGTCTAGATTCTCGTCCAGATCTGACAGGGCTCCGATATATCGTAGATTGCTGGAGATTCCACCATCGGAACTCGACGAAATTTTGCATGGTTCTTGTAGACTCAATTCCACACAATTCCACCAAAGGAATCGTCAAAGCGATGCTCGAGGAGGTGGAAGCAGCGGATACAAGTTTGCTGTTTGGAAAAATAGCACGGTCGCCCGAGGACAATGTCGACGTTGAGCCCCCCGAGCTCCATGGATGATTCCTCTATGATATTGATAGAAATAGGAGTTGATGTTGATGAAGGCCCTAGTCCGAACATGATGATTGGAGGTGGGGCATAGTCCTCGGTCAAGCCAAAGTGACCAGTCGAGGTGGCGACGAAGACGCCGACGTCGCAGTTGATCTACAGACGAGCCATCGATCCTTTTGCTGACCACACAGCGGAACTCTTAATGAAAGCACCAATGTCGGTGTCAAAACCGGCGAACCTGGGTAAACACTGTGTCCCTTGTCTCCTGTTACCATCGACCTTAGACGCACAGTTCGGGACCCCCTACCCGAGATCCGTCGGTTTTGACACCGACAGGGGGTTCGACAGAGGCTCACCATGGGAGCACACGGAGGCTCAGCGATAGCTTAGGAGCAGCAGGGGGCGGCGAATCCGACATGGCGGAGCTGGGTGGTCAGAGGTTGAAGATGACCCCGTCCTCGGTGTTGCGATGGCACTGAGCTTGAATGGGACGAGGTAGTCGACGTAGCTGAGGAAGAGGGGGCTCCTGGATGCATCGTGCGGGATGGGGAGCGACGGTCGCCGCGGCGGACGACGACGGCGACGACAGGAGGCGCTCAGGTGGAGAAGGGCAAGGGGAAAAGTAGGACTGGATATGGGGGGAGAGGAAGCGCGACAAGGGAGAGAGGGGGCAAGTGGGCAAGTGGGTGGAGCAGGGAGGGAGGAGCCCAAGGGGGCGGGGGTCCTTATCCTCCCCCGTCAATGTCGGCAAGGGGGTTCGGCGGTGGCAGCGCCCCTCGGTCGGTCGTACAGGGATGCGGCCGGGGAGGGGAAAAGGTTTGGGTCGGCCAGGGGGTTTAAGGCCCATAGGGAAACAAGGGGGGGCTCTCTGCTCTTTTGGTATAGCCTTTTCCTTTTTTCAATTTAGTGCCTCTGTTTTCTTTTATTTTAGGGCACTAAGCCACTTTATAAAAAGTTTGTCCACCACCAATATTAGCAAATGATTATTTGCAACAACTCAAACATTTTAGTTCTCATGTTTGGCAAATTTGAATTTTGAGTTTGAATAAGAACAGTGATTTGCATCAAGTGAGGATTAGCAACAGTAATGTGATGACATGGCACCATTAGCAGGGGTTTATTGTAGCTTAATTATCCAGGAGTCACACTAGAATAACACCTTAAGACACAAATCAACCAAAACCCTAATGTCACCTAGATACTCCTATGTCACCTCAAGTATCCGTGGGTATGATTATACGATATGCATCACACAATCTCAGATTCATCTATTCAACCAACACAAAGAACTTCAAAGAGTGCCCCAAAGTTTCTACCGGAGAGTCAAGACAAAAACATGTGCCAACCCCTATGCATAAGTTCATTAGGTCACGGAACTTGCAAGTTGATCACCAAAACATACATCAAGTGGATCACGTGATATCCCATTGTCACCACAGATAAGGACATGCAAGACATACATCAAGTGTTCTCAAGTCCTTAAATACTCAATCCGATAAGATAACTTCAAAGGGAAAACTCAATTCATCACAAGATATAGAGGGGGAAAACATCATAAGATCCAACTATGATAGCAAAGCTCGTGATGCGTCAAGATCGTGCCGAATCAAGAACATGAGAGAGAGATATCAAACACATAGCTACTGGTACATACCCTCAGCCCTGAGGGTGAACTACTCCCTCCTCATCGTGGAGAGCACCAGGATGATGAAGATGGCCACCGGAGAGGGATTCCCCCCTTCGGCAGGGTGCCGGAACGAGTCTAGATTGGTTTTCGGTGGCTACAGAGGCTTGCGGCGGCGGAACTCCCGATCTAGGTTTCTTTCTGGAAGTTTGGGTATATATAAGAGGTGTTGGAGTCGGGAACAAGTCAGGGGGTCCCCCGAGGCGGCCATTAGATAGGGGGCGCGCCCGGGGGGTAGGGCGCGCCCCCACCCTCGTCGTGGCCTCGGGACTCCTCTGGTCCATCTCCGGTACTCCGTGGGCTTCTTTTGGTCCAAAAATTATCTCCGTGAATTTTTAGGTCAATTGGACTCCGTTTGGTTTTCCTTTTCTGCAATACTCAAAAACAAGGAAAAAACAGAAACTGGCACTAGGCTCTAGGTTAATAGGTTAGTCCCAAAAATCATATAAAATAGCATACAAATGCATAAAAAACATCCTACATGGATAATATAATAGCATGGAACAATAAAAAATTATAGATACGTTGGAGACGTATCAGTACTAGGCGACCTGCATGTAGTCTCCTACTAGATTGATACCTTGGTTTCCAAAAACTGAGGGAAATACTTATGCTACTTTGTTGCATCACCCTTTCCTCTTCAAGGGAAAACCAACACATGCTCAAGAGGTAGCAAGATGGATTTATGGCGCCGTAGCCGGGGAGATTTGCACCAAGTCAAGTCAAGATTTGATCTCCCATCAACTAGCCATTTCTGGCGCCGTTGCCACGGAGATCTACGCACAAGTCAAGACATACCAAGTACCCATCACAAACTCTTATCCTTCGCATTACATTATTTTCCATTTGCCTCTCATTTTCCTCTCCCCCATTTCACCCTTGCCGTTTTATTCGCCCTTTTTTCCGTTTGCCTCTTTTTGCTTGCCTCTTGTTTGCTTGTGTGTTGGATTGATTGTTTGTCGCGGTGGCTCAAGACAATAATAAATTGTGTGAATTTCCAATACCAACAATAATGATTTTATTAACACTCCGATCACTCCTCTTACCGATGTTGAATCTGGTGAAATTAATATTGCTTTGCTGAAACTTGTCATGAAAGATCAATTTGCTATCCTTCCTAGTGAAGATGTCGCTACCCATCTAAATAGCTTTGTTAATTTATGTGATATGCAAAAGAAGAAAGATGTGGATAATGATATTATTAAATTGAAGCTATTTTCATTTTTGCTTAGAGATCGTGCTAAAACTTGGTTCTCCTATTTGCCTAAAAACAGTATTGATTCATGAAATAAGTGCAAAGATGCTTATATCTCTATGTATTTTCCTCCCGCTAAGATCATCTCTCTTAGAAACGATATTATGAATTTTAAGCAACTTGATCACGAGCATTGATAACCCACAAGTATAGGGGACCAATTGTAGCATCTTTCGATAAGTAACAGTGTTGAAACCAACGAGGAGCTAAAGGTAGAACAAATATCCCCTCAAATTTTATCGACCACCGATACAACTCTACGCACGCTTGACGTTCGCTTTACCTAGAACAAGTATAAAACTAGAAGTACTTTGTAGGTGTAACGGGATGGGTTTGCAAGAATATAAAGAGTACGTAAATAAAAACTAGGGGTTGTTTTAGGTAAAGAAGAAATAAAGTTAGTATAGCGAGTGTGGAAAAGTGGTGGTAGAAGTTGCAAAATTATCCCTAAGAAATTGACTATGTTACTAGACCGATAGCAAGTTTTATGTGGGAGAGGCCACTGCTGGCATGTCATCCCTTACTTGGAATTCTATGCACTTATGATTGGAACTATTAGCAAGCATCCGCAACTACTAACGTTCATTAAGGTAAAACCCAACCATAGCATTAAGATATATTGGTCCCCCTTCAATCCCATATGCATCAATTTCTATGCTAGGTTGAAGCTTTTGTCACTCTTTCCCACCAATACATAGTCATATCAACGTACAACTAACCCTATGGTGTGATCCACATGCGCTCTCATATGATGGGCACCAAAGGACAGCAACATAACCACAAGCAAATTAAACCAATTATAGCAATTCACCAATCACCGATAGGACAACGAAAATCTACTCAGACATCATAGGATGGCAACACATCATTGGATAATAATATGAAGCATAAGGCACCATGTTCAAGTAGAGGGCACAGCGGGTTGTGGGAGAGTGGACCATTGTAGATAGATGGGGGAAGGTGATGAAGATGTTGGTGAAGATGACGGTGGTGTTGGTGTAGATTGCGGTGATGATGATGGCCCCGGCGGCATTCCAGCGCCACCGGGAGAGAGGGGGAGAGAGCCCCCCTTCTTCTTCTTCTTCTTCCTTGACCTTCTCCCTAGATGGGAGAAGGGTTTCCCCTCTGGTCCATGGCCTCTCCATGGTGGCAGAGGGGAGAGAGCCCCTCCGAGATTGGATCTGTCTCTCTGTCTCTCTCTGTTTCTGCGTTCTAATTCTGGGCTTTCACCGTTTCTTATATTCCCGGAGATCCGTAACTCTGATTGGGCTGAAATTTTAACAATATTTGTCTTTGGATATTGGCTTTCTGCGGCGAAAGAAGGGCACCAACCGCCTTACGGGGTGGCCACGAGGGCCCAGGCGCGCCTGACACCATGGGGCACGCCCCTGCCTCGTGGCCCCCTCGGGCATCGTCTCGCGTTGATTCTTCTTCCCGAAAATCACATGTATTCCAAAAAAATCTCTGTTAGTTTTTATCCCGTTTGGACTCCGTTTGATATGGATTTTCTACGAGACAAAAAACATGCAACAAACAGGAACTGGCACTCGGCACTGGATCAATATGTTAGTCCTAAAAATAGTATAAAAAAAATCCAAAAGTATATAAAAGTTGTAGAATATTGGCATGGAACAATCAAAAATTATAGATACGACGGAGACGTATCAGCATCCCCAAGCTTAATTCTTGCTCGTCCTCGAGTAGGTAAATGATAAAAAAGATAATTTTTGATGTGGAATGCTACCTAGCATAATCTTGATCACATAATCTAATCATGGCATGAATATTAAGACATGAGTGATTCAAAGCAATAGTCTATCATTTGACATTAAGACAATAATACTTCAAGCATATTAATAAAGCAATCATGTCTTTTCAAAATAACATGGCCAAAGAAAGTTATCCCTACAAAATCATATGGTCTGGCTATGCTCCATCTTCACCACACTAAGCATTCAAATCATGCACAACCCCGATGACAAGCCAAGCAATTGTTTCATACTTTTGATGTTCTCAAACCTTTTCAACTTTCACGCAATACATGAGTGTGAGCCATGGATATAGCACTATAGGTGGAATAGAATATGATGGTGGAGGTTGTGTGGAGAAGACAAAAATGGAGAAAGTCTCACATCAATGCGGCTAATCAACGGGCTATGGAGATGCCCATCAATTGATGTGAATGTCAGGAGTAGGGATTGCCATGCAACGGATGCACTAGAGCTATAAGTGTATGAAAGCTCAAACTAAAACTAAGTGGGTGTGCATCCAACTTGCTTCCTCATGAAGACCTAGGGCATTTGAGGAAGCCCATTGTTGGAATATACAAGCCAAGTTCTATAATGAAAATTCCCACTAGTATATGAAAGTGATAACTCAAGAGACTCTCTATATGAAGAACATGGTGCTACTTTGAAGCACAAGTGTGGTAAAAGGATAGTAACATTGTCCCTTCTCTCTTTTCTCTCATTTGTTTTTATTTTTTTCTCTTTTTTCTCTTTTTTTGTAGGCTTCTTTGTCCTCTCTCTCTATTTATTGGGTTGTTTGGCCACTTTTATTTTGATAACCTCACATGGGACAATGTTCTAATAATGATGATCATCGCACTTTTATTTACTTACAACTCAATATTACAACTCGATACAAGAACAAAGATATGACTCTATATGAATGCCTCCGGCGGTGTACCAGGATGTGCAATGATCTAGCGTAGCAATGACATCAAAAAACGGACAAGCCATGTAAACATCATGCTAGCTATCTTACAATCATGCAAAGAAATATGACAATAAATGCTCAAGTCATGTATATGATGATGAGGGAAGTTGCATGGCAATATATCTCGGAATGGCTATGGAAGTGCCATGATAGGTAGGTATGGTGGCTGTTTTGAGGAAGATATAGGGAGGCTTATGTGTGATAGAGTGTATCATATCACGGGTTTTGGATGCACCGGCGAAGTTTGCACCAACTCTCGAGGTGAGAAAGGGAAATGCACGGTACCGAAGAGGCTAGCAATGATGGAAGCGTGAGAGTGCGTATAATCCATGGACTCAACATTAGTCATAAAGAACTCACATGCTTATTGCAAAAATCTATTAGTCATCGAAACAAAGTACTATGTGCATGCTCCAAGGGGGATAGATTGGTAGGAAAAGACCATCGATCATCCCTGACCGCCACTCATAAGGAAGACAATCAATAAATACCTCATGCTCCAACTTCGTTACATAACGGTTCACCATATGTGCATGCTATGGGAATCACAAACTTCAACACAAGTATTTCTACAATCCACAACTATCCACTAGCATGACACTAATATCACCATCTTTATATCGCAAAACTATTGCAAGGAATCAAACATATCATATTCAGTGATCTACAAGTTTTATGTAGGATTTTATGACTAACCATGTGAATGACCAATTTCTTTCATCTCTCTAAATAGATATAAGTGAAGCAACATAGTTTAATTCTTTCTACAAAAGATATACCCATGCTCTAACAAATATAAGTGAAGCAAAAGATCATTCTACAAATGGCGGTTTACTAAGTGAAGAGAAACAGGCAATCCAAACTTCAAATGATATAAGTGAAGCACATGAAGCATTCTATAAAACCATACTCAAAAAAATAAGTGAAGTGCAATGAGCATTCTATAAATCAACCAAGGACTATCTCATACCAGCATGGTGCATAAAATAAAATTGAAAACTAAATGCAAAATACGCTCCAAGATTTGCACATATCGCATGAACGAAACGTATCCGAAAACATACCGATACTTGTTGAAGAAACATGGGATTCCTTCCGGGGCATCCCCAAGCTTAGACGCTTGAGTAACCTTTAATATTTACTTGGGGTGCCTTGGGCATCACCAAGCTTGAGCTCTAGCCTCTCCTCCTTCTCCTCACATCGAGACCTCCTCGATCTTCGAACACTTCATCCACACAAAACTCAACAGAAAGCTCGGTAAGATCCGTTAGTATAATAAAGCAAATAACTACTCTAAGTACTGTTGCAAACCAATTAATATTTTGTTTTTTAATTGTAGATACTTTAATATAACTTTTCCATGGCTTAATCCACTGATAGAAATCGATAGTTTCATCAAAACAAGCAAACTATGCATCAAAAACAGAATCTGTCTTAAACAGGATAGTCTGTAGTAATCTGAACATTAGACATACTTATGGTACTCCAAAAATTCAGAACAAATTAGTAAAAATAAAAAATTTGTATATAAAGACAGTGCAAAAAGTTTCAGAACCATTTGACGTTCCAGTAAAAAATGTAAAATCGTGCACTACAGCCAAAGTTTCTGTCTTACACCGCACAAACCAACAAGCAATGTAAACATCCTAAAGGCAAATCTTGGCACATTATTTTTATTTTTAAACTTTATAAAAGCACACAACAGAAATAAATGACTCCCTAAAACTTCCGGGTTGTCTCCCTGGCAGCGCTTTCTTTAAAGCCATTAAGCTAGGCATATAGTGCTCAAGTAATGGATCCACCCGGATCCCAAGGTATATCAAAGCCAATTTTAATTAACAATGATTTGTGATTTAGTAGTGAGCACAAAGTAACATATATCATGCAACAATGAAGTCTAACTCTCTTCCTATGCATCGGCATGTCATAAAAGAACAATTCATGCACACATAGTAAAGGCCAATGCATAGTATAAACAGTTTCTTGTAATTTTATCATATTGGAAACATGGAGAGGCGGAGATGTAGTTCCTCTCTCATAATAATTGCAAGTAGGAGCAGCAAGCACATGCATATTATATCTATCAAAATCATCATGTGTAGTAGTAAAACGCAAGCCATCAATATAATCCTTAATAAGGGCAAACTTCTCCGATATAGCGTAGTCGGGAGAATTCCAAAAGATAATAGGACTATCATGCGTGGGTGCAATAGCAACAATTTCATGTTCAACATAAGGAACTATAGCAAGTTCATATCCATAAGCATAATTCATATTGGCATCTTGGCCACAAGCATAACAAGCATAATCAAAAAAGGGATATTTCAAAAGAATCAACGGGATCATAACAATCATCATTGCATTCATCCTTCGGTAAATTCGAAGGGAAATTAAACAATGTATGATTTGAAGAGTTACTCACATTAGAAGGTGGGCACTGGTAGCTAATCCGCTCTTCCTCCTTTTGTTATTCGCTCTCCTCATCATCTTTTTCATCCAATGAGCCCACAGTTTCATCAATTCCTTCTTCCATAGACTCCTGCAAAATATTAGTCTCTTCTTGGACAGAGGAGGAGTCCTCAATATATGGTTTAACATAGGCATTAGAAGCATAATTATCATAAAAATATTTAAGTATGGAAAAATTTTCAGATTTGTAAAGAGTAGCATCATACTTTCCAATCAAAGAAGCAATTTCATAAGCACCCTTAAAAGCTACAAATTCTTCAATTTGTTGAACATCATAGTAATTATAAACACCCTTAGCATGCGAAGATACGATTCCATTATCACTAAACTCACATTGGTAGGGAAGGTGTTTCTTAGGGTCTTCAGAACAACAAGTAAAATCATATATTTCACATAAATTCCAAGCATAGCATTGCAAATGATGAATTTGATCCAGTAAAAGTTTCCCTTTTTGAGATAAGCGGTGTCGCACATAACGGGCATGCTCGTCTAAAGATTTGCCCTCAACTAAGCTAGTTGGGGTTTCACCACGAGCACATAGGGATCGAAGATGATCCAAGTAAAAAGCTTCAGGAGTGAGATAGATTTTGAGTGGTTCTTCGACCATTGGTGTAGTAGGTACAACTATTTTTTGGTATTTTGCATTTCCTACCCATAACTAAAGATAGAAAACAAGAGCACAAAATAAAAACTACTTAGTGATAAAGCAAACAAGCACACACGAGAATATTCACCCCACGCTATAACTCCCCGGCAACGGAGCCAGAAAAAGGTCTTGATAACCCACAAGTATAGGGGATCAATTGTAGCCTCTTTTGATAAGTAAGAGTGTCGAACCCAACGAGGATCTAAAGGTAGAACAAATATTCCCTCAAATTTTATCGACCACCGATACAACTCTAGGCACGCTTGATGTTCGATTTACCTAGAACAAGTATAAAACTAGAAGTACTTTGTAGGTGTAACGAGATAGGTTTGCAAGAATATAAAGCGTACATAAATAAAAACTAGGGGCTGTTTTAGGTAAAGAGGCAATAAAGTTAGTATAGCGAGCGTGGAAAAGTGGTGGTAGGAGTTGCGAAATTGTCCCTAAGCAATTGACTACGTTACTAGACCGATAGCAAGTTTTATTTGGGAGAGGCCACTGCTAGCATGTCGTCCCTGACTTGGAATTCTATGCACTTATGATTGGAACTATTAGCAAGCATCCGCAACTACTAACATTCATTAAGGTAGAACCCAACCATAGCATTAAGATATATTGGTCCCCCTTTAATCCCATATGCATCAATTTCTATGCTAGGTTGAAGCTTCTGTCACTCTTGCCCTCCAATACATAGTCCTATCAACATACAACTAACCCTATGGTGTGATCCACGCGCGCTCTCATATGGTGAGCACCAAAGGACAGCAACATAACCACAAGAAAATTAAACCAATCATAGCAATTCACCAATTACAGATAGGACAACCAAAATCTACTCAGACATCATAGGATGGCAACACATCATTGGATAATAATATGAAGCATAAAGCACCATATTCAAGTAGAGGGTACAGCGGTTTGCGGGAGAGTGGACCGATGTAGATAGATGGGGGAAGGTGATGAAGATGTTGGTGAAGATGACGGAGGTGTTGGTGTAGGTTGCGGTGATGACGATGGCCCCAGCGGCGTTCCGGTGCCACCGGGAGAGAGGGGAGAGAGCCCCCCCTTCTTCTTCTTCCTTGACCTTCTCCCTAGATGGGAGAAGTGTTTCCCCTCTGGTACATGGCCTCCATGGTGGTGGAGGGGCGAGAGCCCCTCTAAGATTGGATTTGTCTCTCTATCTCTCTTTGTTTCTGTGTTCTGATTCTGGCCTTTCACCGTTGCTTATATTCCCGGAGATCTGTAAATCCGATTGGGCTTAAATTTTATCATGATTTGTATCCTGATATTGGCTTTCTTACGGCGAAAGAAGGGCACCAACCACTTTACGGGGTGGCCACGAGGGCCCAGGGCGCGCCTGACCCCCTGGGGCGCACCCCCTGCCTCGTGGCCCCCCTCGAGCATCGTCTCGTGTTGATTCTTCTTCCCAAAAAACACATATATTCCAAAACAATCTGCGTCAGTTTTTATCCCATTTGGACTCCGTTTGATATGGATTTTCTGTGGAACCAAAAACATGCAAGAAACAGGAACTGGAACTGGGCACTGGATCAATATGTTAGTCCCAAAATAGTATAAAAAGTTGCCAAAAGTATGTAAAAGTTGTAGAATATTGGCATGGAACAATCAAAAAATATAGATACGACAGAGACGTATCAAGCATGTTACACAAGCTTGGGAGAGGATGAAATTAATGATACGTAATTGTCCTACACATGGTTTGAATTTATGGATGATTATACAAAAAATTATGCTGGGTTGAATTTTGCTTCTAGAAATCTTTTAGATTCGGCCGTGGGAGGCACTTTTATGGAAATCACTTTAAGAGAATCTACTAAACTCCTAGATAATATTATGGTTAATTATTCTCAATGGCACACCAAAAGATCTACTAGTAAAAAGGTTCATGCGATAGAAGAGATTAATGTCTTGAGTGGAAAGATGGATGAACTTATGAAATTGTTTGCTAATAAGAGTGTTTCTTCTAATACTAATGATATGCCTTTGTCTACTTTGAATGAGAATAGTAATGAATCCATGGATGTGAATTTTGTTGATAGGAAATTTTTTGGTAACAACGCGTATAGAGGAAACTTTAATTCTAGGCCGTTCCCTAGTAATTCCTCTAATAATTATGGTAATTCCTACAACAACTCTTATGGAAATTTTAATAAGATGCCCTTTTATTTTGAGACTAGTGTTAAAGAATTTATGCATTCGCAAAAGAATTTCAATGCTTTGCTTGAAGAAAAATTGCTTAAGATTGATGAGTTGGCTAGGAACGTGGATAGAATTTCTCTTGATGTTGATTCCTTGACACTTATATCTACTCCACCTAAGCATGATATCAATGAGTCTCTCAAAGCCATGAGAATTTCCATTGATGTGTGCAAAGAAAGAACCGCTTGGATGCGTACTAAGAAAGATTGCTTTGTGAAAGCGTGTTCTTCTAGTTTTCATGATAATAATGATGAAGATCTAAAAGTGATTGGTGTGTCTCCTATTAAATCTTTGTTTGCCAATATGAATCTTGATAAATATGGGACTGGAGATGAGTCAACTTTAGTTAGAAGGCGTCCCAATGATTCAGAGTTTTTAGATCTTGATGCAAAATTTGGTAAAAGTAGGATTGAAGTGGTCAAAACTTTACATAGAAATGAACCCACTATTTTGGATTTCAAGGAATTTAATTATGATAATTGCTCTTTGATAGATTGTATTTGCTTGTTGCAATCTGTGCTAAATTCTCCTCATGCTTATGATCAAAACAAAGCTTTCACTAAACATATCATTGATGCTTTAATGCAATCCTATGAAGAAAAGCTTGAATTAGAAGTTTCTATCCCTAGAAAACTTTATGATGAGTGGGAACCTACTATTAAAATTAAAATTAAAGATCACGAATGCTATGCTTTATGTGATTTGGGTGCTAGTGTTTCCACGATGCCCAAAACTTTGTGTGATGTGCTAGGTTTTCGTAAATTTGGTGAATGTTCTCTAAATTTGCATCTTGCGGATTCCACCATTAAGAAACCTATGGGAAGAATTAATGATGTTCTTATTGTTGCGAATAGGAATTATGTGCCCTTAGATTTCATTGTTCTTGATATAGATTGCAATCCTACTTGTCCTATTATTCTTGGTAGACCTTTTCTTAGAACGATTGGTGCAATTATTAATATGAAAGAAGGAAATATTAGATTCCAATTTCCATTAAGTAAAGGCATGGGTTCCTAGGAAGAAAATTAAATTACCATATGAATCTATTATGAGGGCCACTTATGGATTGCATACCAAAGATGACAATACCTAGATCTATTCTTGCTTTTATGCATAGCTAGGGGCGTTAAACGATAGCGCTTGTTGGGAGGCAACCCAATTTTATTTTTGTTCCTGTTTAATAATAAATAAATCATCAATCCTCTGTTATGATTGTGTTTTTTATGTTTTGATTAGTGTTTGTGCCAAGTAAAGCCTTTAGGATCTTCTTGGATGATTGTTGTTTGATCTTGCTGAAAAAATAGAAAGTATGCGCTCACGAGAATAATTTTCGTTTTTAACCAAAGAGCGATAAAATACCAATTCAAACTGAAGTAGATCAATATACAAATTATTTAGGTCATCCTAATTTTGGATTTTTTTTGAGTTACAGAAGTATTCGAAACCTAAAGATTACTACAGACTGTTCTGTTTTTGACGGATTCTGTTTTTCGTGTGTTGTTTGCTTATTTTGATGAATCTATGGCTAGTATCGGGGGGTATGAACCATAGATAAGTTGTAATACAATAGGTTTAACACCAATATAAATAAAGAATGAGTTCATTACAGTACCTTAAGTGGTGATTTGTTTTCTTATACTAATGGAGCTCAAGAGATTTTCTGTTGAGTTTTGTGTTGTGAAGTTTTCAAGTTTTTGGGTAAAGATTTGATGGATTTTGGAACAAGGAGTGATAAGAGCCTAAGCTTGGGGATTCCCAAGGTACCCCAAGGTAAAATCCAAGGACAACCAAAAGCCTAAGCTTGGGGATGCCCCGGAAGGCATCCCCTCTTTCGTCTTCTTCTATCGGTAACTTTACTTGAGGCTATATTTTTATTCACCACATGATACGTGTTTTTCTTGGAGCGTCTTGTATGATTTGAGTCTTTGCTTTTTAGTTTACCACAATAATCCGTGATGTACACACCTTTTGGGAGAGACACAGATCAATTGGAATTTATTAGAATACTCTATGTGCTTCACTTATATCTTTTGAGCTAGATAATTTTTCTCTAGTGGTTCACTTATATTTTCTTTTTAGAGCACTGTCGGCGTTCTGGGAACGGGGGTCCCCAGACTTGCCTGCCTGCGGCGTGGCTCAAAGGGGGGCCCAGCGCGGCCCATCTTCACCAACACAAGACTCGAGACCCTCGCGAGGGGCCGAGCCTCGCGGGGCGGACAACACGGACCTTCCTCAGGCACGGCCTTGTCAGGCTGGCTCGCGAGGAGGCGGAGAGATCAAGGCGGGGAACCTCGCGAGGTGCCCGTGACATGAGCCATGACGACTCGCGGCGCCAGGCGGGTGCCAGCCCGCGCAGTGTCCTCCTTTCCTCTTTGGTGCAAAGGGAACAAGCGCAGCCGCGGAGTACCGAGACATCCGGCAAAGGTTGCCATTTTGGTGCAACGAGACCAGGGCCAGGAGGACTACGAGACGGAGGTCACCGTGGAGCCCAAGACGGTGTCATCACCAGAGCTTTGTGCAGGCGAAGACTGCTTTTGTCAGGATAGTTGATACTTGCTGCCCCCCTTAAAATTAGCCCGCCATTGTTGGCTCCCTTCCCGCTCAATATTTGGGAAGAGGACCAGGGCCTCTATAAATAGGACCAGCCACCCACATAGCCGGGGGTTCGGTTCGGTCGATTGGCTAGAGAGAGAGAGAGAGAAAGGCGACTGAACTCCCCCTAGCAGTTCATCGCCCCGTCCAAGAACAGACCCTCGCGAGGCTGTTCTTCCTTGTATTATTCATCATCATCAGCCCCAAGAGGCAATCCACCCACCACGCACTGGAGTAGGGTATTACACCACAACGGTGGCCCGAACCAGTATAAACCTTGTGTCTCTTGTGCAGTCCTTTCATTAGTTTTAGATCTTTGAGAGACGGCGAGGTAGGAGGCGTAATCTCCGTGCGCACCCCAGAGTTTGAACCTTAAGGGTCTCCCGGAACCCGAAATCCGACATTTGGCGCGCCAGGTAGGGGTGCGCCGGAATTCGTCTTCCGCTGCTTCGTTCTCCTCCGACCATCACGCTCATGTCTGACGCTCGACGAGCCCGCGCAGAGCGCCGGGCCGCCCCCGAGCTCGTCTGCGCCGCAGCGGGCTCTCCTGCACCATCCCATCGCGCTACACCGACACCCCCCGTCGTCGCGGCCCTCCTGGGCGGCTCGCAGGCGCCGCCCACAAGTCACCATGTCAAGGCGTTCGTCCGCCGGGTCAATGCCGCTTCCACGCGGCAGGGGGCTCCCCCGGATCATACGGCGCCCGAGACCGGCCTGACCTTCAGTTCGGAGGACCACCCCTCCAACTCGGCTTGCTCGGGCACGCTCCCCATGTTGTGCACCCCCACCATCTGCCAGGTGGCCGTCACCAGAACCCTCGTTGATGGCGGCGCGGGCCTCAGCGTGCTCTCGGTCGAGACCTTCAACCTCCTCCGCATACCCCTGGAACGGCTGCAACCCAGCCGGCCCTTCTCAGGCGTCGGGGGCAAGTTGTCCAGTCCCTTGGGGCAGATCCGGCTCCCCGTGACCTTCGGCACCTACGACAACTTCCGCACGGAGCTGGTTGACTTCGACATCGCCCCCATCGGCCTCCCCTACAACGCCATCCTCGGCTACCCAGCGCTGGCCCAATTCATGGCCACGACGCACCCGGCGTACAACCACATGAAGATGCCCGGGAGCAGCGGTGTCCTCACTGTGCACGGGGACACCGGGGACGCGCTGCGGGCGCTCGAGCTTGCCTTCAAGACGGCGGCTTCAGCACGGCCAGCCGACTTGGAGACCCCCGGGCCCAAGGGGGCTGCACCCTCCAAGAAGAAGCAGTTGTTCACCCAAGACAAGGCAGAAACCAAGCAGTTACCCGTCGATGAGGACGGGTCCACCAACGCCACTTTCACCATAGGCGCCCACCTCGAACCCGAGAAGGAGGAGGCCCTGGTCGGGTTCTTGCACGCAAACAAGAAGGTATTCGCCTGGGAGCCAGACCAGTTGGCAGGGATCCCCAGGAGTGTAATCGAGCATCACCTCAACGTGTGCCCCAACGTGCGCCCTGTGAAGCAGAAGGCCAGGCGGCAGTCCACAGAAAAGCAGGCCTTCATCGTCCAAGAGACCCGCAAATTAGAGGCCGCTGGGGTCATCCGCGAGGTCCGATACCCAGATTGGTTGGCCAACCCTGTCGTTGTGCCAAAGAAGGGAGGGAAGGAGCGTATGTGTGTCGACTTCACCAACCTCAACAGAGCGTGCCCACAAGATCCGTTCCCGCTCCCCCGCATCAACCAGATCGTCGATTCCACTACCGAGTGCGACTTGCTATGCTTCCTGGATGCCTTCTCTGGGTATCACCAGATCAAGATGGCGGTAGAAGACGTCGAGAAGACGGCCTTCCTGACCCCGTGTGGGGTATACTGCTACACGTGCATGCCATTCGGGCTGCGTAATGCAGGGGCGACCTTTCAGCGGCTGATGTACATCACCTTGGGCCCACAGCTCGGGAAGAATGTTGAAGCTTACCTCGATGACATTGTGGTAAAGTCTTGGGAGGCCGGGACCTTGATACAGGACTTGGAGGAAACCTTCGCGAGCCTCAACGCAGTGAACCTACAGCTCAACCCAGAGAAGTGTGTGTTCGGAGTCCCCTCGGGCAAGCTCTTGGGTTTCCTCGTGTCCCACCGAGGCATCGAAGTTGGTGGAAGGTCAAGGTGGTGGAAGACATGAGCCCACCAAAGACCCTCAGAGAAATGCAGAAGCTCACGGGGCGCGTGACTGCACTAGGGCGCTTCATCTCCAAGCTGGGAGAATGAGCCCTGCCCTTCTTCCAGCTAATGAAGAAGAAAGGGCCCTTCGAGTGGACTGAAGAGGCCGACAGGGCGTTCCAGGATCTCAAGAGATATCTGACCAGCCCACCGGTCATGGTGGCTCCGCGCCCTCAGGAGCCCCTGGTGCTTTACCTCGCCGCCACTCCATACTCTGCCAGTGCAGCCTTGGTGGCAGTCAGAGAGGAGCGCCGAATCAAAACCACGGCAGCAGCCCGGGACAAGGTAGAACAGGGACAAGGAAGGCCTACAGAAACCACCACCGCGGCTGAGGAGGATCAGCCGTCGCAGAGGGGCGCACCAGAGGTGGAAGAGGCACCCCTTCCAGATGGCCAGCCTCGGGAGGTCTCATTGCCTCAAGAGGCGCCGCGGTCTCCGGAAGGAACCACCAGCACTGACGCACTCCACCTCGTTGAGCACCCAGTATACTTCGTCAGCACAGTGCTGCGAGATGCAAGAGCACAGTACCCCATGCCTCAGAAACTCCTCCTCGCGCTACTGGTGGCTTCGCGCAAGCTGCGGCACTATTTTCAAGGTCACCCCATCAAGGTCGTCTCGTCATACCCCCTGGAGAGAGTGCTCAGGAGCCCTAATTCAGCTGGAAGGGTCGCTGAGTGGAACATAGAACTGCAAGCGTTTCAGCTCGAATTCAGCACGACCAGGGTCATCAAGGGAGCAGCGCTGGCAGATTTTGTGGCAGAGTGGACGGAGGCGCCAGGTCTCAAGGCCGATGAGGATCGGTCCTTATCCCAGGGAAGCGAGGCGCCAGAAGGCTGGGTCATGTACTTCGATGGGGCGTTCTCCAGGTACGGCGCTGGGGCTGGGGCTGGGGCGGTGCTTATATCGCCCATGCAGGACAAGCTCTATTACGCCGTGCAACTATGCTTCTAGCAAGGCGAAAAGGTCTCCAACAACCTAGCAGGGTATGAAGGTTTAATAGCGGGCTTGAAGGCCGCGGCCGCCCTGGGAGTGAAACGCCTCACCGTCAAGGGCGATTCGCAGCTCCTTGTCAATTTCTCTAACAAGGTGTACGAGCCGAAGGATGAGCACATGGAAGCCTACCTTGCGGAAGTCCGCAAGATGGAGAAGCAATTTTGGGGGTTGGAGTTGCAGCATGTGCCCCGTGGCACCAATCAGGAGGCCGACGACATCGCCAAGCGTGCATCCAGGCGGTTACCCCAGGAGCCTGGCGTTTTCGAGGAACGGCTATTCAACCCCTCAGCTATGCCGGTGTTATCAAACACGGCTCAGCCCCGGGAGGAGCTCCCCCAGCCACCTGCCTCAGGGGCTCCGACCTGTGGTCCGGCCTCAGGAGCGCGCCTGCTCCTGACGATGGAGCCTCAGGAGGGATGTTGGATTACGGAGCTCCGGAGCTACTTGGCGCAAGGGACCTTGCCGGAGCAGGAGGAGGAAGCGGAGCGAGTGGCGCGCCAGGCCACAGCATACTACATCAAAGACGGAGAGCTCTACCGGAAGCGACCAAATGGTGTATCCCTGCGCTGCATCTCTAGGGAGCAAGGGAAGGAACTACTGGAAGATATACACGGCGGGGACTGCGGACATCATTCATCATCGCGGACCCTCGTTGGCAAGGCGTTCCGCAGTGGGTTCTATTGGCCCACCGCGCTCAACGACACCGTGGAACTAGTGAAAACTTGTGAAGCCTACCAGTTCCACGCCAAGCAGATCCACCAACCAGCAGGAGGCTTGCAGACAATCCCCCTTTCGTGGCCATTCGCAGTCTGGGGGCTGGACATCTTGGGCCCGTTTCCTCGGGCGCCAGGGGGCTACCGCTACCTCTACGTTGTCGTGGACAAATTCACCAAGTGGGCTGAAGTAGAGGCTGTCCGCACCATTCCCGCGGGCTCCGCGGTCAAGTTCATCAAGGGCATCGTGAGCCGGTTCGGGGTGCCGAACCGCATCATCACGGACAACGGTTCACAGTTCACCAGTAACCTCTTCAAAACATATTGTGCTAACCTTGGAACGCAGATATGCTATCCCTCAGTTGTGCACCCCCGAAGCAACGGCCAAGCCGAGCGAGCCAACGCGGAGGTCCTGAGGGGCCTCAAGACCAGGACATTCAAGAAGAAGCTGGAGGCTTGCGGCAGAGGCTGGTACAACGAGCTTCAGTCCGTGCTGTGGTCCATCCGCACCACCGCGACCAAGCCGACTGGAGAGACCCCGTTCTTCCTGGTCTACGGAGCGGAAGCGGTCCTCCCTCACGAGGTCATACGTCGCTCCACGCGGGTCCTGGCATTCGACGAGGCGCAATAGGACGCCATGCGGGGGATGGACCTCGTGCTGGGGGAGGAACGTCGCCGAGAAGCCGCGCTGCGAGCGGCGAGGTACCAGCAAGCGCTGCGGCGATATCACTGCCGCAACATCCGTCACAGGACTCTTGAGGTAGGAGACCTCGTGCTCAGGTGGGTTCTCTCCAGGGAGGGACTGCACAAGCTCTCTCCCATGTGGAAGGGCCCGTTCAAGGTTGTTCATGTTTCCAGGCCCGGCTCCGCGCGCTTGGAGACTCAGGAGGGAGTGCCAGTCCAGAATGCATGGAACATCCAGCACCTCCGGAGGTTCTACCCATGAAAAGGCCTAGAGCCTGTGAAGCAAGGCAAGTGCCTGTGAAGCTATCGCGTTTTTGGAAAAGGCCCAGAGCCTGTGAAGCAAGGCAAGTGCCTGTGAAGCTATCACGTTTTTGGAAAAGGCCCAGAGCCTGTGAAGCAAGGCGAGTGCCTGTGAAGCTATCGCGTTTTTGGAAAAGGCCCAGAGCCTGTGAAGCAAGGCGAGTGCCTGTGAAGCTATCGCGTTTTTGGAAAAGGCCTAGAGC
>NC_057809.1:132840903-132877759 GCF_018294505.1 Triticum aestivum | reverse complement strand
TAGAGCCTGTGAAGCAAGGCGAGTGCCTGTGAAGCTATCGCGTTTTTGGAAAAGGCCCAGAGCCTGTGAAGCAAGGCGAGTGCCTGTGAAGATCATCCTTTTTGGAAAAGGCCCGGAGCCTGTGAAGCAAGGCAAGTGCCTTTGAAGATCATCCTTTTGGAAAAGGCCCTGAGCCTGTGAAGAAGGCGAATGCCTGTGAAGCTCGTTTCCCCTAAGAAGAAAGGCCCGGAGCCTGTGAAGAAGGCCAACGCCTGTGAAGCTCGCCGCCCGTGACACTCTCACATAATAATGAGCGGGGCTGTACATGCCCCGGAGTCTCAGGAGCGCCGGCCTCAGGCCCTGGGGCTCCCTCCCACGCCCAGTGGCAGCACTTAGCTCCGCGCTGGTGAGAAGACGTCGAAGACTAGATTAGGTGCCGGACGCGGCTTTTTCATTTGCTTTCCGCAGTTGGCTTGTTTGTTCGCATTTGAAGTTTTACTGAAGTGGTTGCCATCTTTGGCTTGCGATTTTTCGGCTTTCCCCTCTCCTGCCTCGATTTCTTTTGCGCGAGGCCTTGCGAGAGGGAGCAGTTGAGCGCCCTCACGAGCATTCCTATCCTAGTCGTTCAAAGAGTTCGTGACCTGGGCCCCTTACAGGAGCACCCATCCAGTCCGTGCCCCACGGGCACTGTGACACAAACGAAGGGCCTGGGTCGGTCGCCCCCCCTCGCGACCGGGGTCGGGAACTATCCACGCTCGGGCACATAGCCAGAAGGAACGGTAACGAAAGCAAAACGATGATCAACAAGCAATAACCCAAACACGCCCCCGCGGGGCTCCACACTATTGTCTTTGTTACGCAGGAAAAAGGGAAAGGAAGAACAAATCCGGCGCGGCTCGCCTAACACCGGCCCGCGGGGAAGGCCCGAGCTGCCTCCGGAGCTCAGGCGGACTCCCTCTCGCGCTTCACCCGAGCGCGGCGGCGCGCGGACACGTCGCCACCCCCCAAGCGGATACAACGGCATGGGGGCTGATCGCGGCCACTGCTGGAGGAGTCGCCGCCTGAAGAAGAGCCAGAGAAGCCCGAGGAACCCTGGACGCTGCCAGCCGCGCGGGCGCTGCTCCCTCCATCATCACCAGAGCTGGGCTCCCAGCCGCGGTCGTCACCCTCGGGGCAACACCCTGCGCGGCGGCCATCTTCCCCAAACACCCTCACGTAGAGGGTGGCGTCGCCGTCGAACTTGAAGTGTAGGGTGCACCGACGGCTCAGGCCACGCGCACGGGCAAACGTCTGCCAACCTCGAGTCAGGGCCCGGCTCCCGACCGCGGAGACCTCCAGGGAGACCCATGAGGCCCGGCTGCAGCAGCCGTCGGCTTGGAGCCAGAGGCCACCCGGGGCGCCGGCGGGGAGCTCGCCGAGGAGGAAGGAGGAAGCAGGAGCTGGGAGTTGGTTGGCTCCGCCGACCACACGACGAACTCCGGCAGCGCTTCAGCAGTGCGGACGCGCGGCCTGGGGGGACGCGCAGCCGGAGTGCGCCCCCCGGCTGCAGCAATCCGCACGTCGCTGAGCTGAAGACCCCCCCCCATGGCCGTGGGGAGCCACCGTGGTGGCCACAGGATGCTTACGAGGACGCCCTCGGCCGCGTTTGGGTGGGGGAGAGGCGGGCTCAACCCGGCAAGCCTTCCCCTTCTCGGCGGCTGAAAACCTCCTCGACGGGGCCATGGAGGAAAAGGAGAAGCAAGGGGGGATGAACTGGAAGGGCGTGCGCCGGCCCATACTTATGGGTGGCGATGGCCAACCAACGGCCCGCACGATCACAGGTAATTATGACCCGCTTTGCATGCAGGGACTTGTCCAATCCGTGCGGTTGCCGAGACGCCATGGGGGAGTGGAGACGCCCACGTCCAATCAACTGCCACGCGGCGCCCAAGGCCGTAGGCTGTTAGGGCTCACGGCGCTTCACACTCGCCCTTCCGCCTCCCTGCACGGCCAAGTCCGGGCGCGCCTTGGGCCCGGGGGCTACTGTCGGCGTTCTGGGAACGGGGGTCCCCAGACTTGCCTGCCTGCGGCCTGCGGCGTGGCTCAAAGGGGGGCCCAGCACGACCCATCTTCACCAACACAAGACTCGAGACCCTCGCGAGGGGCCGAGCCTCGCGGGGCGGACGACACGGACCTTCCTCAGGCACGACCTCGTCAGGCTGGCTCGCGAGGAGGCGGAGAGATCAAGGCGGGGAACCTCGCGAGGTGCCCGTGACGTGGGCCATGACGACTCGGGGCGCCAGGCGGGTGCCAGCCCGCGCAGTGTCCTCCTTTCCTCTTTGGTGCAAAGGGAACAAGCGCAGCCGCGGAGTACCGAGACATCTGGCAAAGATTGCATTTCGGTGCAACGAGACCAGGGCCAGGAGGACTATGAGACAGAGGTCACCGTGGAGCCCAAGACGGCGTCATCACCAGAGCTTTGCGCAGGCAAAGACTGCTTTTGTCAGGATAGTTGATACTTGTTGTCCCCCTTCAAATTAGCCCGCCATTGTTGGCTCCCTTCCCGCTCAATATTTGGGAAGAGGACCAGGGCCTCTATAAATAGGACCAGCCACCCACATAGCCAGGGGTTCGGTTCGGTCGATTGGCTAGAGAGAGAGAGAGAGAAAGGCGACTAAACTCCTCCTAGCAGTTCATCGCCCTGTCCAAGAACAGACCCTCGCGAGGCTGTTCTTCCTTGTATTATTCATCATCATCAGCCCCAAGAGGCAATCCACCCACCACGCACTGGAGTAGGGTATTACACCACAACGGTGGCCCGAACTAGTATAAACCTTGTGTCTCTTGTGCAGTCCTTTCAGTAGTTTTAGATCTTTGAGAGACGGCGAGGTAGGAGGCGTAATCTCCGCGCGCACCCCAGAGTTTGAACCTTAAGGGTCTGCCGGAACCCGAAATCTGACAAGCACGGTGGTGGTTTTATTTTGTAGAAATTATTGATCTCTCATGCTTCACTTATATTGTTTTGAGAGTCTTTTAGAACATCATGGTAATTTGCTTTGGTTATGAAATTAGTCCTAATATGATAGGCATCCAAGATGGGTATGATAAAAAACTTTCATAAAAAGTGCATTGAATACTATGAGAAGTTTGATTCTTTGTGATTGTTTTGAGATATGAAGATGGTGATATTAGAGTCATGCTAGTTGAGTAGATGTGAATTTGAGATATAATTGTGTTAAAGTTTCTGATTCCCGTAGCATGCACGGACGGTGAACCGTTATGTGATGAAGTCGGAGCATGATTTATTTTTTGATTGTCTTCCTTATGAGTGGCGGTCGGGGACGAGCGATGGTCTTTTCCTACCAATCTATCCCCCTAGGAGCATGTGTGTAATACTTCGTTTCGATAACTAATAGATTTTTGCAATAAGTATGTGAGTTCTTTATGACTAATGTTGAGTCCATGGATTATACGCACTCTCACCCTTCCACCATTGTTAGCCTCTCTAGTACCGTGCAACCTTCGCCGGTACCATAAACCCACCATTTACCTTCCTCAAAACAGCCACGATACCTACCTATTATGGCATTTCCATAGCCATTCTGTGATATATTGCCATGCAACTTTCCACCGTTTCATTTATTATGACATGCTCCATCATTGTCATATTTCTTTGCATGATCACGTAGTTGACATCGTATTTGTGGCAAGGCCACCATTCATAATTTTCCATACATGTCACTCTTGATTCATTGCACATCCCGGTACACCGCCAGAGGCATTCACGTAGAGTCATATTTTGTTCTAAGTTTCGAGTTGTAATTCTTGAGTTGTAAGTAAATAAAAGTGTGATGATCATCATTATTAGAGCATTGTCCTAGTGAGGAAAGGATGATGGAGACTATGATTCCCCCACTAGTCGGGATAAGACTCCGGACGAAAAATAAAAAAAGAGGGGAAAAGAAAAAAGGCCATAAAAAAGAAAAGGCCCAAATAAAAAATGAGAGAAAAAGAGAGAAGGGGCAATGCTACTATCATTTTTCCACACTTGTGCTTCAAAGTAGCACCATGATCTTCATGATAGAGAGTCTCCTATGTTGTCACTTTCATATACTAGTGGGAATTTTTCATTATAGAACTTGGCTTGTATATTCCAATGATGGGCTTCCTCAAAATGCCCTAGGTCTTCATGAGCAAGCAAGTTGGATGCACACCCACTTAGTTTCTTTTGTTAAGCTTCCATACATTTATAGCTCTAGTGCATCCGTTGCATGGCAATCCCTACTCGCTCACATTAATATCTATTGATGGGCATCTCCATAGCCCGTTGATATGCCTAGCTGATGTGAGACTATCTTCTCCATTTTGTCTTCTCGACAACCACCATTCTATTCCACCTATAGTGTTATAGCCATGGCTCACGCTCATGTATTGCGTGAGGATTGAAAAAGTTTGAGAACATCAAAAGTATGAAACAATTGCTTGGCTTGTCATCGGGGTTGTGCATGATTTAAATATTTTGTGTGATGAAGATAGAGCATAGCCAGACTATATGATTTTGTAGGGATAGCTTTCTTTGGCCATGTTATTTTGAGAAGACATAATTGCTTAGTTAGTATGCTTGAAGTATTATTATTTTTATGTCAATATTAAACTTTTATCTTGAATCTTTAGGATCTGAATATTCATGCCACAATAAAGAGAATTACATTGAAAATTATGTTAGGGAGCATTCCACATCAAAAATTATGTTTTTATCATCTACCTACTCGGGGACGAGCAGGAATTAAGCTTGGGGATGCTTGATACGTCTCCAATGTATCTATATTTTTTATTGTTCCATGTTATTATATTATCTGTTTTGGATGTTTAATGGGCTTTAATATACCTTTTTATATTATTTTTGGGACTAACCTATTAACCGAAAGCCCAGTGTAAATTGCTATTTTTTTGCCTATTTCAGTGTTTTGCAGAAAAGGAATATCAAACGGAATCCAAACGGAATGAAACCTTCGCGGGGATCTTTTTTGGAACAAACGTGATCCAGGAGACTTGGAGTGGACGTCAAGGAAGCAGCAAGGCGGCCACGAGGTAGGAGGATGCGCCCCCCACCCTCGTGGGCCCCTCGCAGCTCCACCGACCTATTTCTTTCGCCTATATATACTATTATACCCTAAAACCTTCAGGGGGGGGCAACGAAACACCTTTTCCACTGTCGCAACCTTCTATACCCGTGAGATCCCATCTTGCACTACAAAAAAATACACTTCTGTGATGATACGTGTTTGTCACAGTAGGTCGCGTTTTCTGTCATGCATGTACATCCATGACAAATTCATGACAGAATCAAGATAGTCATACCTGTGCTGTCGTAGAAGTGTTCCATGACATTACCAAAATTATCATCATGGAAGTGTCCACTTCCATGACGATAAATCGCGCGTCACAGAAGTGCTTTCGTCAAGGGTGACCAACATGTGGCATCCACCGTAACGGAACGCCGTTAAGCTATCGGGTCGGGTTTTGGATCCAATAACCCGTTAACAGCCCCGACCAATGGGGATTTTCCACGTGTAAAATCATCATTGGCTGGAGGAAACACGTGTCGGCTCATCATTGGGACAGATGTCAACCACTCATTGGACGAAAGGCGCCTATGATACGTCGACACATGGCACGACCCAACAGAGGCCCATTCCTGTGAAAAGGCCAGCCCGTTTGACTTGGTCAAAAGCTGGCGGGTCGGCCCATGGAAAGCCTGTTAATGACCTGTTCAAATATAGCCCATTTACAGCCCGCTAACCCAAGGCCCGTTACGCCCTATCCGAATTAGGCCCAGTAGCGTCATCTAGTCCATCCAATATGATTCCAGCCCATTTTCACTTCTGGCCCATGTATGGCCCATGACGTCTTTCGGCCCATATGAGGCCCTATGTAACTATTGGCCTACTAACGGCCCGTGGTGAAACTTGCCCGTAATGAACAGTGTATCACTTTATACCCATTAACGGCCCGTTATTCCGTTGGGCCGTTTCCAGCCCATGTTATCTTTCGGCCTTCTCAGAGCCCATTTATTATTGGCCTCATTTCCAGCATTCGTTTACTTACGGCACGTTACTGTCATTTTCTGCTTGTGGGCCAAATTCAGCCCATGGTTACAGTCGGCCCGTTTGTGGTCTGTTAATACGTTGGGCTGATTTCATAGCATCATCAAATACGACCTATTAACCATGGCCTGTTATGGTCGGCCCATGAACGGACGATTCCAACTCTAGCCCGTTTACGGCCATAATGCGGTCTGTTTGGCCCATGTTTGGCCAATTGATTATATGGCCCGTATAAGGCCCGTTGATAATACGGCCCGCAGAAGGCCCATTGTTTCTACGGCCCGTAGAAGGCCCATTGTTTCTACGGCCCATAGAAGGCCCACTGTTTCTACGGCCAGTAGGAGTTCCAGTGTCACTATAGTAAATATTAGCCCATGGTTATTGTGGCCTAGTTTAAAAAAATAGGTTATTGCAGCCACTAGCTAACCGCGGAAAAAGAACTGCAATGACTACAAGCAAACAAATAAATAAGACAACAAGGAAATAAATAAGCAAGCAACTAACGCTAGGCTATCACGGCTATTACACATATTACATCCACTGGGCATCAAAGTTCACCACCAGTGCAAATATAGGGAACAAAGCAGCATATCATATACACTGGTTGTCAAAGTTGGCGACCAGCGCAAATAAACGCCGCAGCAAAACAAATCCAGAACTGAAACCACTTCAGAAGATCTCAAGAAACAATATCCTGGGTACCCATAATGCTGGCAAGATGCTTAGCAAGCTTATTAACTTTCTCTTGTTTGGCGCTTAAATCCTCCAGCGCTTGCTGTTGCACCAGAAAATATGCATCTGAATTCTGCAGTGACTTCCTCAGTCCTTCAGCTTCCTGTCGTAGCACATCTGATCGATGTCTTTAAACTTGAAGTTGAGACTCAAGAAGACGAACTGATTCAGGCAGCGAGTTCGAAGAGCTTGTGCCGGCAGTAGTGGCCAGTAACTCGAACACTACATCAAGACAGGACTTTCGGGTTCCCTCGCTGTCGTCAAGATAGTTTTTATCAGCTTTCTTGGAGACCAACAGGGATGTCTCACTATCTTGAACCTTATCTGCATTACTTCCTTTACCATTGGATAACGCGGTACTGTTCTCCAATATTTTTTCCGCATTCTAAAAGAGAAACAAGAAGACACATCACATGTTTACCATGTTGTATATGAAACTCATTTTGGTAAATGAGTTCAGTAGTAAAGTGGACAGGATAATAGCATGAAACAAACATATATCTATGTACCATGGTTACTTTATGGTCTATATCATTCTAGTTTTTGTTGTCAAATCAAGATAGAGACATAGTTCAAACAATATTTGTTCAAGACAAAGCAGAATAGACAGAATATAAGTGTGGGTAACTATAGAGCAATAACAACACTTGTAATGTGCATGACATGAGAACATAACTGTTTATTCAATTGAAACCAAAATCAACATAGAGCAGGTTACAACAGCAAACCAGTTAAAGAAACAGGTTTAAAACATACCTTTTGCGCCATTGGAGTTTCAATTCCATCCTTCAAATTTGAAAATAGTTGGTATGAGTAAATACAGTCATGCAAGAGCAAAGGAGTATGAACCATAGCCACAGAACTTGACCTGAGAACAAATCTTCTTCTCCTTCAAGCGTTGATGTTGGGATTCAGAGTGGTGGTCCTCGTGCTTTGGGCTCTGCAGCTCCCTTACTAACTACTCGTGTTTGGGTGCTCTGTGGTGGAGATGGTGCTGTGTCAACTGGAACTGGGTTACTATCTGCCAGGGTTGGGGTTAGAAGGGGTGTAGCTGGTTCTCTGTCCAACTGGGTAGGGGTACAATCTACGAGAGTCTGGGTTATGTGTGGTGGATCTGGTCCTTGGGCAAGTACAACCGTGGTTCTATGTGCATCAACTGGTAGCACTATCTTTTCTGAAGACCGTGTTGTTACTCCCTTAGATACTGTCATCACGCTCTCCAATTCAAATGGCTGATAAACAAGAAAAGTAATTGAAAGTATAGACATTGTATGATAGACAGGTGCAATGGATATTGGGGAATAAAAGAGGGCATGAAATAATTCATATTTATGTTATCTAACCAAACAGGATAGCATGACACAATTTCACATATATGATGGCTAACTAAACAGGATAGCATGACACAATTTCACATTATGATGGCTAACTAAAAAAGATGGAAAGACATAGTTCAAAATATGAGACTATGTAAACAGGATGACATGACATAACTATATAATGTGTTTATTAAATAGGTTGGCATGCCATAATTCACATACATTCACGGATAGAATGCCATAATTCAAAATATGATGACTGTAAACATTAAACAAGATGAGATGATATAACTATATGATGTCTTTATTAAATGGGTTGCCATGCCATAATTCAGATAGATGATGTGTATGTACTATGTAAACATGATGGCATGATATAATTCAAATATATGATTTATATAGTAAGCAAGTAAGCAGATGGCAATCCATATATGATGTAAAAACTAAGCAATGCAAGACAACATGCATGACATGGGTAATATAACCCTGCCAAGTTTGAGCATAGACCTCAGGGGGAAAATAGGACTGGTCATTAGTCTCTGAATCCTCCTCTGAGGAGCTCTCTGTAACCAGCAAGATGTCTACTTCATCAGGTAGCATTGTGTGCTCTGAATACCTTGTTTTCACTCCAGATACTTCCGTCACCGCTTCAAATGGCTGATGCATAGGAAGAGTAGTTGAATATACAAATGTTGTCGACAAATGGAACACGTAATACAAAAAATGATAGCATGATATAATTCACATACATGATGATTGGCTAAACAGCATGGCATTGCATAATTCACATATATAATGCCTTTGCAACAAGATAGCATTGTATAATTCATGTATATAATGTCCTGCAACAAGATGGCAATGCATAATTCACATATATGGTAATTACACACTGAACAGGTGGCATTCACACAAAGCATGTCTAAACTAATCAAATGACATAGCAATGCGAGACACCATACGCACGATATGAGCAACATAACCCTGCCAAGTTAGAGCATACACCTCGGGGGGGAATAGGACTGGTCATCTATCTTTGAATCCTCCTCTAAGGAGCTATCCGTAACCAGCAAGATATGCGCTTCGTCAGATAGCATAGTCTGCTCTGAAGACCTTGTTTTCACTCTAGAATTTGCCATCACCGTGTCAAATGGCTGATGCACACAAAGAGCAGTTGAATGTAATAACATTGTTGACAAATGTAATATGTAATGAAAAAATGGATGGCCTGATATAATTTACATATAAGATGACTGGCTAAGCAGGATGGCATTGCAAAATTCACATATATGATGCCTGGCTAAACAAGATGGCGTTGCATAATTCACATAAACGATGAATAAACTAAACAGATGGCATTCGCACAAAGGATGTCTAAACTAAGCAGATGACATATTTGATGTATAAAGTAAGCAATGCAAGACACCATATGCATGATATAACCAACATCAGCATGACAAGTTAGAGCAAAGACCTCAGGGGGGTAAATAGGAGTTGTCTTCTCCTTCTGAATCCCCCTCGGAACAGATATCTTCCTCTCGATTAAAATCCAAAATGCGTGGAGGGGGGCTGCCTTTGCGCCTACCATGGAGAAATGTCTGCATGAAATTTTATTGCCACACAAGGCTCGTCTCTTTTGCTCTACATGTTCAGTTCCATTGTTCAGAATAACTGTCATGCATAGGAATAAAACATAGTGAGATTATGTAAGGAGTGCATGCAGAAATCCAGAGTGATGGTAGCAACCTGTGGATAGACCCAAAACCAATAATAGCAGGCAGATAATGGCTTCAGTTAAAAAATACAGATAATGGCTTCTTTACTATTTGTTTCCCACCCAACATGAAACTCATAGTAGACACCGAAGATTAACCAGATAGTAGATATATACTATTGATAGCGGCCCCGATATGTACCCCACAACCATTGAAAAACTCAAGTTTGACTATTAATTTGGAGCTGACTCAGAGTCTAATCGGTGAACAGGACGATAAAGTAGCATGTAATATTAAGCGATGCATAACGTAAGCAGACACGAAAGATTGCGACCTCTCTTGCGGACCCGTGTAGTCCTCGAGGTCATCTGCTCGGTTGATGATGGTAGTGCAGTTTTCATGGCTGCCAGCGGCGGGGAAGAAGATCTGAAGCAGCGAAAGACAGTCTGGAGGCCGGATCCCTGCTATGCTGGACCCTTCTGTCGTTGGAGCAGCTGAGCTGGGGTGGACGACGGCGCAGCAGGAGTGAGACAAACCACGCAAGGTTTTCTTTGACAACTATCTGTAAGAGAAGTAATTCTATAAGGGCTCGTTTGAATTGGAGGATTCCAACAATGCAGGGATAGGAAATAGGAAGGAATAGGATAGGAATGGACGTGCAAAACAGAGAATTTAAAAACACAGGATTTCTGCCAATCTGGGTGTTTGATTCACAACAATTGGAAGATCACAGGATGCAAAGAAGCATGGTGAGATTAAGTCAAACCACAAGAAAATGTACGGTTATAATGCTATTATGCTACTATCTCTTAGTCTTGTGCTTCATGAATAGGAATTTGAAAAGTAGGACAAGTGAAAATTAAAATTCGTACGTTTTTTTCTTTCAAGGAGACACTAAAGGAACAAATCCGTGTGCTCAGTGGACAATATATATAACATGTAGAGTAAAAAGAGATGCAACAAGTGTACAACCTCTTTGGCGAAGCCATGTCGATCTCAGCGTGATTGGGTTGGCCGGTGAGGATGCTCCGGCTGACTTGGCTGTCGGAGGAGGGGAAGAAGATCTTAGGCGTCTGGAGATGGAGCCCGAGGTACTGCTCCGCTGTGATGGAGGGTTTTGTTGTTGGAGAACCTCCGGTGAGTTGTACGACGCCGAGGCTGAAGCAGGACAAGAGAGACAATGAACAACATTAACCTGAGTGGAATTCTAATAGCATCTCCAATACATGGCGTAAAATACATAAACACAAAGTGGTAGATGTAAAATACATCAGCCGCTCATCTCTGAACTTAACTGTCGAAACTGAATTTAACTGTCAAAACTGAACTTAACTGTCGAAACTGAACTTAACTGTCGAAACTGAATTTTGCTGTCGAAACTGAACGCACTAGCAAGGTGAGGCTACACGTCGGTCGACTGACTTTTTCATCTCTGGTCAGTCGATTTTGCAGCCGTTGGATACGAAATCAAGGGCCTGCGGTTCACCTTCAACCTCCACCCCCCTGAGCCGGCCAAACAGCAGCCCCCCGCCGCCCACGGCCGGCGGTGCGCCGCCCCGCTCGCCCCGAAAACACTCCCCACCGCCGGTCCGCCGCCGCCCCGGCCATCCCTCTAGGCCCCCCGTGCCAAGCTTTTTCTCCGGCGATCCCCACGCCACCGCCCCGCCAACGCCTCGCCACCGCCGGCAACCACCGCCCCCATCGTGAACCCTAAGATAGATAGTGGGGTACCTCTCCGGTGAGCCCCCCTCCCTGCTGCGGTTGGTTCTTGTAGTTAAATCGGAGCAGCATCGCAAGCAAGAGCAAGAGCGAGAGCAACAGCGCGAGCAAGAGCAATAGCAAGAGCAGACCAGGCAGGGGACCGAGAGCAAGAGCAGAGTAGTAGCGCGAGCGAGAGCTAAAGCAGCAGTAGGTCCTACTGATGTGGACGTCACAGCCGAGGGAGCGACGCCGTGGAGGAAGTGTCCGGCGACGCCGCCGTGGATGGAGCCGCACCGTGTCGGCTCGGGACTGAGTGCCGGCAGCACTGTGAGATCGAATCAAGAAGAAAATGTGGCGATTAGTGTACAACCTCTTTGGTGGCGCCGATTAGGCCGCAGCTTCCTCCGAGGAAACGGTGATGATGATGCTCTTCCGATGGTGCAGGTGAAGATGGTGGTGTGGGAATGGAGGTGGCGCAAAAGACGAGGGTAACGTCGGGGCAGCTCCTTGGAGGTGGAGGACGGGGTGGCTGAACCGGCGGGATGATGAGATCGACGACGGATCCTCATCTGGTACGGTGGATGAGGGACGTCGAGGTGTTGCTGTGGACGACGTCGTCAGGGAAGAGGCTCCGGCTGGTGGCGGACGAAGCAGGGTGTGGGGTTTCGTCGCGGGTTTTCTTGGCCTCGGTGTACGAATGGGTGGGTGGATGGGATGTCAGTGGGGAACCATGGCTTAGAGACGCGCTTGTCCGAAATGTGGGGTAAGTTACGAAAGTACCCCCACCGATTTGAGGCGGTTCTTTCGGTTCAGGGGTACCACGGGCATTTCGCGTGTCGGGATTTCACAGGAGGTGGGAGTTTCCGCGCGCATTGTAATTTTGGAATAGCAAGGCGCGTGTTGAGATGGAGGGATTTGTCGGAGCACAACGAGACAAAGATATATCTTAAATATTTCGGGCTAGCAAGGTGCGGGTTGAAATTTCCGGACAAGCCTAACGTGTACTGTACCAAATCAATGCGCCCTACAAATGTCATTCAAAACTTTGAATTCATGTTATGTTCAATTAAAATATTTCGCTACGTGTATAATGCATGCAACCTACTACTCAAATGAACGTTTTAGTGCATTCCAAACGTATATACTACCGCTTCAATATGAACTAAATTTGAATTCGTTTCTCTATTTGAATAAGATCTACAGTAATGATTGTTGTGAAGTCAAAGCATTTGAATTCGTTTCTCTGTTTTAATAAGATCTACAATCATCATTATTGTCAAGTTAAACCATCGTTTGTGCATTATCTTCACAACACACCGCATGATTAGTCTCGAGTTACATATGAAGTATGTGTACTATATGAACTCGAACTAGATTTTTTGAATCCACTTTATTTTGATTTGAAATCACATTACATTTCTAGCTCTAGCTAGATCTTCATAATCTAAACCATGTCTCATATGTATAATGTGTTTATCACATTATGTATGGTGCCCCGCCCCCTACGCCTACAAGTATTTAGATGTGAGTTGCAAACACCACACATTACCACAAATTCAAATAAAAAGTGAGAATGTTCGATATATAGTATTGTTTAGATTGTTCGATATTTAGTTGTAAGCTGCAAACGCCACACATTATCACAAATTCAAATAAAATGTGAGATTGTTTGATGTATAGTATGGTTTAGATTGTTCGGCATTTAGTTGTGAGTTGCAAACGCCATGCATTATCACATTATGGTATAACATGTGCACAACACGTGTATCACCGCTATATTCATGCATGCAATGTTTAAAACACTATGATCTCCTATTCAAATATATGAATCCGCTTTCATATCAAATTATGATCTTTGTTAGTCTCTTACACCCACACAATCCTCTAACCTTTGTAGCTACCACTAACTTTCTCTCATGCATGCACACGCCCTCCTCGCCCTACCCCTCCCTCGGCATTCTATCCACCGGGCACATTCATTTTTTTCCTTAGGTCGTTCTCCCAGAGTCTTCACAACTCCTTTCCGACACACACCGATCGATAAACCTCTCTAGCGATGCCTGCCTACAACATACAAACACACCTTCAATCTCCTCCTTTATGTGTCCTTGCCTCGTGTCTCCCATACGGTCAGACACACGTGTAAACTCTCTCCCCTCTTTTCATCGCTCTCACAACCGCACACTCCTCCCCCTATCTAGCTAGTAGTTGGGCCTCTCGCACCACCTCCTAGCTCCATTCTCTCTGTCTATCCGTCTCGCTGGGCCTTATTTGCCTCTAACAAACGGACGTACACCGACCGATCTCTCGCTATACATATAGCTAGCTAGGTCCTTATAACTCATTTTTACCCACACGTCAATCGATCTACCTCATTAGTTGTGTCTCTCCCTTCCTCCGACAAACAACAATTGATCTACCGATCTAGTTAGGTTTGCTTACCAAACACATGGTTCCCCTTCATCATCCATGGATGCGTCCTGACAGATCTATCACGCACAGGCACACACAGAAGCACATCCCCACTCTTATTGATAACATTGCAGTTCCACCCTCAGTTTGTCTAGTAGGCCTCTCCCACCATCTTCGAGAAGCAACTCCATCACCCATCCAGCACTCTACCCCTCTCCCTCCCTCTCACTCCCTCTCTCTCTCCTCTCTCTCTCCCATCATATTTCCCGTCCTTCAGTTATGTATGGATGTCGACCGATCTCCCTCAAGACATAGTTGGGTCTCTCCTTCTCAACACATATACGAGTCGTTCTACCTCTATAGTTAGGCCTCTGCCTACCCCTCCCACCACCCCCTCCCCCCCCACACACACCGATACATCGAGCGCTCTAGTCATGTCTCCCTGCCGCACACAAACTTGACGTGTGCCCTCTAACGTTCCAGTAGGCCACTCTCCCTATATCTTTGACTTGTACACACACACACACAATTTCTATGGCTCTCTTCATCGATCTCGCACCCACCCACTTGATCCTCTCTTCGACTCTATCGATAGCTATGACCCCTCCCTCTCTTCTTGTGGATTGCCCGACCCTCTATGTATGATATGGATAGGCCTCCATTTCACACACATTGCATGCAAAATTTTGTTTGAGATGTCATCAACACATATTCCCACAAATAATTCATGAAATCAACCCCCCACCCCACCCCCACCCCAAAACAAAAAACACTCAAGAACGCGGTTTGTATCTCTCACACACACCCACGTAGGTGTGGGACGTGCACGAAGAGAAGAGGTGCATGCACGGCGCACGTACTCCCGTCTCTTTCCCAACCACACCCGCGCGGGTACACGGTGGAGCTCATTTCTGTACGAAAAAGGCAGCCCACGTGGTAATTTGGCACGTGTACTGGTTGTCCACTTGGTGGAGGGAGGATCGTCTACCACGGGTGAACAAACAAATTGTGACTTGACGTGTTATATTAAAAAAGAGGCAAACCATGTGGGGCCTACCTTAGAGGCAAGGCTCTATATACTGGAGTACTTTTGATGTGTCCCGTCAACTCGCAGAACGAGGAGAAGCTTGCTTAGTATGCCGTCTCCCCCGCCCATGGGTGCGGTGGCTCGCATGATGAGGTGAAGCTTGCTTACTACGCCTTATGCCCGCTCCCTCGCCCATGCACGCGGTGGCTCGCAGGACGAGGAGAAAAATTTACTACTCCCTCCGTTTACTCCTTGTCCCTACTACCTTGGTTATAGAGATTATATCATATTGTTTGGAATATATATGTCCTTTGGTACATTTCAATATGAACTACTAGTACATACTCCAAACACTGATATATAAAGACGTATTTTAGAGTGTAGATTCACCCATTTTGCTCCGTATGTAGCACTATCCCTCACCCCTCGACCCTCGCCCACGTGGTGGATGTGCAGCAATTCATTCAGTCTCATATAGCCAGAACGATATATACTGCACTACCATTATTGCTCGACTTCCCGAAGAGGTGAAGAGCCAATCGCAAGGTTAATATTTTGGAGATGCCAAGCGCAAGGTTATAGGAGAACGAGTAGTAGGTGCCGCGTCATTTATAAATAAAGTTTTTTTTCTTCAGTGGCACGTACGCAATATGATAGGTTCATATGGAGAGAAAGGACGAGGAAACCGCTCCACTATATACATAGTCAGGACGGGCCAGCCTACACGGTTGCTTGCTGGGGTTGCTCTCTTCATACTCTCTCGCACAAAACGACTGTGGCCACATCTCTAACATCCCGGCGGATCACATCCGCTTGGGGAAGGGGTGGATGCTTAGTGTAGATGCGGTGGCTGTCACCGACGGCGAAAACCCACTGTCGGCACGTCCCGATCAGGGGTCCCCGCCGTTCTCTCTCACAAAGTCGGTGAGGTTGCCTGCGTCCCATGCTCACTACCGCGACATGGGCAGTTGCCGCCTCCCGCCGCCCTCCTCAAGGTTGAACTACGTCCCTCAGGTACAACTCCCTTTACAGCCGGCCTGCACCACTGCTCCAGCTGCCCACATCACTCCCTGTGGATATTTCTCTACTTCTTTGCCCCGCACATACCTCTACTGGCTTCTACGTACTGTATTTGTGATGAGTTTATGTCTCATCAACTAGTCCCAGTAATCTTATTCTAATCACGCTTGTTCAATTTCTTTGCCACAGGGATGCTCATCTCGATTTTGGTGAAACTGCACAAAATGATCCGATGGTCAAAAGGTTGAAAACTTCATTTATTAGGAAGCTCGAACGTTGCCAGCAAATTGAAGCCTGGTCAGGGTTCACGGTTCAAGGGCTAGGGACTGCATGGATCATTTTTTTATTTAGCTGCCTCTGTTCCAAAATAAGTGTCAACTTTAGTAGTAGTACAACTTTGTACTAAAGTTTGCACAAAGTTGAGAAACTTATTTTGGAATGGAGGGAGTACATATTTGCTATGATCTGTCAATCATTGAGATGCAATAGCATGCATGTTAGTCTCCTTTGTATTTGATGAAATGTTGCAACGGGCAACCTTGGACGCAAGATACATGTAACAGAAGTTGGAAGCTTCATAGCATTGTACAAATTTATCTCGCTGATAAATTACAGTACGTATTATACTAGTACTTCCTCCGTTCCTAAATATAAGTCTTTGTAGATATTTCACCATGAACCACATGCAGATGTATATAGATGCATTTTAAGTGTAGATTCATTCATTTTGTTCCGTATGTAGTGGAATCTCTATAGAGACTTATATCTACTAGTAATAGCTAGCCCCCACTACTAGGAATTCTCTATCCTCTCCTTGAGCCACGTCATCAAAATTGATGTAGCCGTTAGATGAAGTAAATCAGTCCATAATAGCCGTCTGATCTTAACGTTGAGAGGCTCTGCACTAAGCCACATGCAAGCATGGAGAAATACCGTGCCACATGCATGTGAGTGGGTTTTAAATCACATCAACATGTCTGCATGCAAGCAGGCACCGGTAGCATGCATGTAAGTGAGCTTTTCAGTCCCATTAACATATCAAAAAGAAAAATATAATCCCATTATGCAGTAGGAGTTGGCTGATTTTTTTTCCTTACGTGGGATGATCTAAATGATGATGGGAGTTTATTTAGTTTGGCTACCACATTTGTCATGCGGTTATAGAGTTTTTTTTGTTCTATGAAATCGATAATTTTGCGCAGAGAGATATACCGCTGTTCCGCGCCAACGCGCGGGGACACATCTAGTAATATTTAGGAACGGAGGGAGTACTATGTAAAGAGTTAGGTGTCGCACGGTGATAGTGTGAGGTGGGCCATGTAATCACTAAGCCTGCGTTTTTTCACTGCTCTTGCACGCCTCCGCTGTAAGAATGGAGAAAATTGTAATCTAGTACTAGTATACCTCCTTTCGCCGAAAGCGTGGGACATCCAGCAGTCCTACCACCTCAGTAATAAAGACCAATGAGCCGTTAAATCACATAGACCCAGCAGTAAGTTGGACGGATGAAGCAACCATCACTCTTGCGCCAGTGAGAGGTCGCGTCCGCTCTGCCCGGGCATGAATGCGGCACCGATTCTTTGGAGCGGCGCTGACCATTTCGGGCGGGAAGCGCGCGCGGGCGATGGAGGGGCTTTGGGTGGGCCAGGCTGGTCAGGAGCGGGCGTGGCAGCTGTCCGCATGTCCCTACCGGACACGCCCAGAAACGAGAGGATGCACCGACTCTCGCGGCTAATATCGTACACTACACAACATCTCTCTATAGGAGTAGGTCGATCTGTCGCTCTCTCTAACACACACATGGTGTTAAACACACACACACACACGCACGCACACACATGCACACACCTTGGTCCCGTTGCACCTTCTAACGTGACTTATTACACCTAGACGGAGGGAGTAGTAAGTATACGAGATACGGTGGCACACTGACTTAAGTCGAATACAAGTGCCCAAAATTTGTGTGCATGTTATAATAAGGATTCACTTAAAATAGTACGTGAGTGAACAGAGGGATCAATTGGACAGTGTTCCCGAGCAGTTGCGAGATGTGTGAGGTAAGATACACCGTTGGCGCTTTTAATTTTTCTTATTAATTTGTTTGTTTCACCCTCTGACTGGTGGGACCCAACATACTACATGGAGAGAGGTAAGGTGACTAAGGCTGCATTATTTCTGCACCACTGTGTATAGTCTTACCACCAAAGCCACATGACACGATTATGATTGAAATCCCAATGACTCCCACACACGAAGAAAACACGGCATGCTTATCACATGAATGGAGGAATGTATAAAAGGTTATTTCCCTCTCGTTGAACATAACGGGAGGGTTGTGTAGCTGGTTAGCCTGTTCGCTCATCAAACTTGGTTGCTCTCTTCACACTCTCTCGCCCCTCTTCCGCTGGAGCCTCAGCGCTTGTAGTTGCTCTCTTCACACTCTCTCGCCCTCTCCAGATCTAAACAAGACTTCGTTGGCCTCTCTCTCCCCTCACTGCTGCTCAAAGAGCTGGCAGGATCCGTCCACCGGGAAGGGAAGGAGGCTTAACGCTATCGCCGTCGGCGAGGGACTACCGGCGCAGCTGTTCACTTTCCACCCAGCGGCGGCACGGGAGGGCCTCCGACCCCTTCTTCTTCGTCGCCGTCCTGTCGCCCACCGAACCACGCCCCAAGAACCTTAAGGTATAATTTAGTTACTCCACATGCATTGCTCTAGCTTCATGTATACCATGAATCTAGGACGTGGTTCAAAGAGGAAAGGAGTGGGGGAAAGTAGTGGGAAAAGTTGTATATAGCATGAATCTAGGACGTGGTTCAAAGAGGAAATGAAGGGGGAAAGTTGTATAGCATTAATCTAGGACGTGGTTCAAAGAGGAAAGGAATGGGGGAAAGTAGCGGGGAAAGTTGTATCGCATAAATCTAGGACGTGGTTCAAAGAGGAAAGGAAGGGGCGAAAGTACTAGTTCAAAAAGGAAAGGAAGGGACAAGGCTGTAGAGTTTGAGCAGGACTAGATTTGCTGCGCTCACATAGGGAAAGGCGTCTAAAGATAACAAAACTGGGACGAACACAGATATGCTCCTTGGTTGTTTGTTCTTTGTTGCAACAGACTGTGCATGACCACAGTACATCGGTAGATGCACATGGTGCTGGTGCGTCCATTGTCCCGTGCAACTCATTAGCTGTTGTTAATCTAAGGCCCTGTTTGGTTAAAAACTCCTTAGTGCCTACATGCTGGGTTCCAGGGACTAAACATGGACTAGAGGTTATTAAATGATATGCTAAAAGACCATGTTACCCCTAGTAATGAACTAATAGGGACAAGGTGTGATGCGTGGCAGTGGCAACTGTTGGAAAAAGTCCCAAAAAGACTCCCCCAGGGTCTTCTTTCTTTAGTCCCAAATGCCCACTTTTAGTCCCTAAAAGTCCCTCCTCTTTGGTTTAGATGGGACTGACACGGAGTTTTTTTAGTCCCTACACCAAAAATGTCCCTATAAACAAACAACCTCTAATAGTGCCACTGGAAAATTGATGCAATGCCATAGTTAAAAGAAAATTACATGTTTAACGAATTTTATTGTTAATATAATCTCTATGTTAATATTAATCAATGCCACCATTTGAGAAATGCTATTGTCTTGCTTTCTTTCCCATTTAGATAAGGTAGATGCTTCTCTTTGTTGGCTTCTGTGTCATCCATCGTTATTGACCACTAATTGTTTCCTTTGCACCTCTGTGTAAACAGGGTTATCTGCTTCACCTTGTTGCCATTGTGACCTTTTGTTACACTACACAAAACACTTTTGTTTTAAGAGTGTTTTGTGCAGTTCAACCAAAATGTCACACCGACAACGTTGCTTGATTGCTTGATCTTAGTGGAACTGCACAAGAGGAGATCTTACTTCCTATCCGTTAAGGCGAATTTGGTTCAGATCTTCTTCTTGTGAGTTGTTTGAATTCCGCATCATGAGAGGTCAGTACTAGCCTTCTTTCACATGATTCTGCAGTGTGCATTCATATGTTGTGCTACTTGTATGATAATGTTGCTTGATTTTAGTGAACTGCACAAATGGAGACAAGACTTCCAATCTGTATGTGCACCGTAATATCCCATTGAGGTAAAATAAGGATATTTCACAACTGTTGGTCTATATTTTGCCACTTTCATCAGAAAATTAAGTTTAGTACTATACTTGTGCTCCCTAATTGGCATGCCAAATCTTACATTGAAGGCAAAGCTTGTTTGTTATTGAACCAAGTGATGAAGGGGAAGAACAAGGGAAGAAAAACAAAAATCAATTGCCGGTGCTGTAATGAAGCACTGGAACTGTGATGACACAAGTAATGATATAGTTTTGCATCTTAATTTATTGCTATGACTGGAACGAGCAATTTTTTTGCCACTGGTTTGATGCCACTCTTAATGTAATATGTAATTATCTCTACTTGTGCAAATAGGGATCTTCTTTGAAGATACCATATATTTTAGTGGAACTGCACAAGAAGATGTTGGAAACATTAAACTAATCGAGGAGTATATAGTAAGCATGGCCACCACCGTAGATAGCAATAGATGGTTCCGGAGAATTGCTTCATCGGTATGCTCTACACAATAAGCCTCCTGACAAAGGTTGGTACTCGCCCACAGATTTCATCCATATGATTGAGCTTTGTCATCTCTATTGGTGTTGTGCTACTATTTAGATACTGTAATGAAAAAGTGGTATTGTCCTTGAGAAGTGCTTCATCTGTGTTGTTTTAAATATTTCCTTTCCTTTTTTCCGAGCAACCAGTGATGCTAGCATTTAGTAGTCCTCTTGTCTTTGCACAACAGGATCATCTTCCTCTAAAGAAGAATATGGAGTACGTGAAGTGACTAGTTCCGATTATGCCAGAATGAAGAAGCCTTGTCTATCTTATCATCAGAAGGAGCAGTTGAAGGATGGTTACATTACTCCCCACAAGACCAAACTAACTTCAGCTCAGAAGGACAGACAAAATCTCCATTTTTTGCTGTGATGCGCGAGTACAATGTTGTTCTAGGATTCTTTCTGGTGAGTTCCATTTTTCTAAAAGTGTGCTCTACATGGATCATGTATGTGCCTGTTGAAACTGTCAATTCATAGTACAGTTTGCTCTATACTAATCACATTTTTGTATTTGTGCAAACAGGAGTGCTCAGCTTGATTTCAATGGGAACTGCACAAAATGTTCATGAATACATCGAATCATTCATTTCCACCACAAGAAAGGAGGTGGCGATAAGTTCAAGGCATTGCAACATATAAGGGCGAAATCATCCAAGCTACGCGCGAATTTGGTTGATTTTGGTGGAACTGCACAAAAAGAACAACTGGTTTATTTAGCACGAGGTGCCATGTCAATGTCCGAACTGATGGCAAACCCTGCCCATTCCACAATCATAGGCATTTGATATTTTGGAATGGGACAACCTTGTCAAATTTTGCTCATTGATTTTAGCAAGACATGCGTTTGATATTTTCGAATGGGACGCCCTTTGCTGTCAGCAGCGTCGATCAATTTTTTCTTTATTCTTTAGTTGTGAAGTAAATATTGCCTCTGACATGTGAGTCGCTGAGATGCATAATCATCAATTGTTTTGAATGTTCTCTATGAATTGTCAGTCCTGTGTGTTTGATTACAATGTACAGAAACGATAAAAAGCTGCTCAAACTCTTTGTACTCCTTATGTTCCTTTTTACTTCACACGTTGTGAAAGTGCATACTTTTTGGTATAAGATTGGTCAAAGTAGAGATACTTTGACTGCAGACAAAACTTGTATGCAGACTAGAAAGGACCGGAGGGAGTACATGTGAAACTGCTGCAAACGAGGTGATCACCCTGGGAATAATGCTAGTACGTATTGTTTTCCATGTTCATCCAATGCCAGTGATACAGGAATTCGAACTAATCGAAATAAATTCATTCATACACGGTCAGATTTCATATAAACATGCTAGATTTCATTACATTTCATACATTCTTCAACTAAAAAGGGGTGTGCTGGAGGTATAATTAATTAACCGAAGCTACCCACCTTTGTCCCACTGAGCCGAACAGAAGCTTCAGTGACTTAACTGCAGGTGTAGTTGCGTAACTGACAAGTGGCCTGTTGGGCCCACGTGTCAGTCAACCAACTGCACCAGCAGTTAAGTAGAAGCAGTGTTATTCTCCAGCAGAACTCCCCGACTCCACGTCGCCGCCAAGAAGCTAACCGGCCGTCAATTGTCAACCCGCCTAGCTTGGCTTCAACAGGAGGGTAGCAGCGGTGGCCTTACTTGGACCCGAGCGGCGGCGACCTACCATGTTCTACTCTTCCTCGTTTTCTGTGTGGCGCGGCCTCGTTGGCAGCGGGGCGAGGCCTCGGCGGAGCCGACGATGTCCTCTGTCTCATTGCCGGCGGGCGGCGCCTCAGCGGAGCGGTGGAAATCCTCCCCCGCGTTGCCGGCAGGGTGGGGCCTCGGTTGAGCCGGCGATGTCCTCTGCCTCGTTGTTGGCGGGGCGGGGTCTCGGCGGAGCCGGCGGTGTCCTTTGCCTCGTTGTTGGCGCCGCGGGGCCTCGACGGAGCAGGGCCTCGCCGACGCCAGCTGAGCGGGAACTCGTCGGAGCCGGCATTGTCCTCTGCCTCGTCCTCAGTCTCGCCAAACTGCGCCTCGCCCGCTTCATCGCCCTCTTTGCTAGCCTCTTTGTAGGCGGCCGCAGCCTCCGCCACCTTCATGCGGTACCGCCAGCGCTCAAGGCGGCCCTTGCGGGCAGAGCGGTATGAGTCGAGCAGCGCCTCCTGCTCCGCCAGCTCCGCGGCGATCTGCTCCTCCGCCTGCAGGTGCTCCTGGAGGAGATGGTGGTTGTAGGTGGCGTCGGCCTGCGCCTCCCAGAACTGCTCCTGACGCATCTGCCTCACATTGTCCATATATTGGGCACGGGCCTCGCCGATGGTCATGGTGCAATGCACCAGCGAGGATGGCGCAGATGAGGTGGTTGGCGCCGGATCGTCGACTACCATGTTCTCCATTGGGACATCGTCATCCTCCGGCTGCCTGCCGGCCAGCCGGTCGGCAGCAATGGCTGCCATCTCCTTGTGGTCCATCATCCGCCCGTCCCGAAGAGCGCTGGAGCGCGAGGAAGCCATGGTGGGCAGTAGTGGTGTGGACAGGAGAAAGGGAACGGATGCGGATGATTGCGGCTATGGCCGGCGCAGCAGTTTATATAGCAATGGTGGGCGGGCGGAGGGACGGACGTGTGCGCCGGAGTAGCCGCATCGGCAACCGCATATCATTAATGTGGGCGGCAGATGGACGGACGGACGGCACTTGTGTCATTTGAAGGCGGAGCAATCGCCTGCACCGGGAAGCGGGGTGGGCGGCGCTGACTGTTTCGGGCGGAAAGCACGCGCGGGCGAGGAGATGACTTTACTTGAAGAGGATGACAATGGGGACCCACTAGGTCCATAGCCTCACGTACGCAAGTGCCTCCTTATTATATATATATATGTATAAAACTATACTCCCTCCGTCTAGGTGAATAAGTCGTATTAGAAGGTGCATCATGACCTAGGTGCAAGCAGATTGGTAGAAAAGAAGAATATTTCTCTCTTCTAAACACAACATTTAATCACAGCAGTTAAGAGGATCCCTTATTAGCTACCCATGCAGGCCATCGTAATTCATAGCATGCAAAGCGCTTTTATTTCTTGCCTAATAACCGCATAGACATGCTGCATGCATTGGTCCTTGCCAGAGCAAAAAAAATGGAGGAAAGGGGTTTCCACGGGAGACAACGAGGCAGAGGTGGAAGCGCTCGCTGGAGTAATTTATTTTGCTACCCCTGGTTTCCTGACATCACGGTCCCACACCATTGTCAACCTATGTAGTAGTCAATAAATGAGAGAATTGCACAAGAAGCGGCCGACAGCTCGGACCAAGCAGCTCGAGCAGTATTTGTGTTTTTGAGGTGTGAGCACTGCAGAGTTTTTCGATGTTTAGCCTAGATATTAATTTTCTCCTCTGAACAACAACGAAAACATCGCTGCAGGTATTAACTGGGCGGGCTATGGCCCGTCTAGCCCAGGCCAGATATCCAGCCCAGATATTAATTTTTTTTCAAGCTGAAAATGGGTAGCCCAGCTATACTTTTTTTTAGGAATATCCAGACAAGGTCAAGTTGTTATTCTCCGCCCCGCTGGGCTACAAATCTTTCCTAGGAGGGATGCATTAGGATTAACAATAAAATGGGATTTAAGAAATAATAAATGGGATGTAATTATAAAAACTAGGCAGTTACTATAGAAAAATGCACCAAACACGTGATTACTTTATAAAATATTATTTTTGGATATTGAAAATTTTAATTTCATTAATTGTTGCGAGCGCAATGTTTCGTTGGATTTTCACGTAATATAAATTTATATTGAAATTGTATTTAATCTGACTAGAAATTTCGGGATAAAAATATTTCGGATCCCATCAAAATGTGGGAAATTTTATTGAATTCTGTTTTGAACGGTTGGTTGAAATGGGCTGTACTTTTAACAAACTGTAAATGGGCTGTAGTAAATTCCATTACAATTCAAAAATGGGCTACACATTGTTACAAATCTCAAATGGGCTATAAGTTCTCTGCCACACACTTCTGGCCTTACTAAGTTGACGCGTCCCCTAAAAAAACAGAGTTGACGCGTATGCAAGGCTTTGTCAACTTATAGTCAACACACGGTTCTAGCAGCAGTGGTTGTTGGATGTCCATCCAACGGATGCCGTGCTTCTTCTTCAATCTCGGATATTCTAGCTTCACCCGCCCAAAAAATGATTCCTCCCCTGACATCTGGGGCGCACCATTTCGGAAGCTGACCTGTGGGCCTACTAAGTTGATGTACCAAGGGCTTTGTCAACTTAGTCAATATAAATGATTCTAGCTGCAGTGACCGTACGATGTCCATCCAATGGCCGTAGTGCTTCTTCAACCTCTGGTCTTCTTGCTCCAGCCACCCAAAGCAACGCCGGTCGTGCCGCCTGCTCCTGCCTCCCGTGTCCGGTTGTGCTACCGCGGAGGCCTCACTGCCCCCTACTATTCCCACCGCTGGCCAGGCCCTGCGGCGACAGCAGCCCCACACCGCAGCCGAACGAGTGAACCCTCATACTCCTCTCCGTGTGGGCATCCACTGCCGCGTCTTCACCGGCTCCGCGTCATCCCCTTCCTAGGTCTCGCTGTCGTCCACCGCCCTGGTGCTCTCGGCGCGGCGTGGTCAACGTGGTCAAGGAACGACTTCCATCGGACGTGGACTGTACGTGGAGAGGCTGACAGCTGGGTCCACGGTGGCAGCAAGGAAGTGCCTCCTTATTACGTGGAAAATAATGATTCCTCCACCTGGCAGCAGGGATCCACCGGACGGGCCACCAGTATTTTGCGAAAGAAATCATTTCCCCCTTACTGTTAGGACCCATCGGACGGGCCACCGTATTTCGTGAAAAAAACGTTCCCCCCGCTGTCAGCTCGGACCCACCGGAAGTGCCTCCTTATTACGCATAAAAAAATGAATACTCCCCCGGCTAGTTGGGACCCACCTTGCTGGGAGGCTAACTTATGGGCCTACTAGGTTGACGGGGACGAAGGGCTTTGTCAACTTAGTCAATATGAACGATTCTAGCTCCAGTGACCGTACGATGTCCATCCAACGACCGTAGTGCTTCTTCAACCTCTGGTCTTGTTGCTCCACCCGCCTAAAGCAGTGTCGGTCGTGCCGCATGCTCCTGCCTCCCGTGGCCGGCTGTGCTGCCGCAAAGGCCTCACCGCCCCCTACTATTCCCACCGTTGGCCAGGCCCTGCGGCGACGACAGCCTCACACCGCAACTGAACCAGTGAACCCTCGTAGTCCTCTCCGCGCGGGCTTCCACTATCGCGTCGTCCCCTTCCTAGGCCTCGCCGTCGTCCACCGCCGTGGTGCTCTCCGCGCGGCGTGGTCAACGTGGTCAAGGAACGACTTCCATCGGAAGAGTACTGTACGTGGAGAGGCTGACAGCTGGGTCCATGGCCACAGCCTAGTTTTTATGTGATTTGCCAAGTAAGTCGCTTTGTCAGGCCTGTTGGGCTGCAAATCTTTCAAGACGAGGAGAGCTTAAATTCGGTTAGCCGAGAAAATGGCCCATCAGTAATGAGAAATGGGTTGTACATTTTTAAAACACATCAAACCAGCAATTAGTTTCAAATATCTTTTTTTCATTTCAAGATTTTAAATTACATTAATTTTTATGCGTGGAGAATATTTTGGATTTTGTATTGATATACATTTATTTTTAAAATCAGTTTGAATGTGAGTCAAAATTTCGGGATTAAAAACAGTTCGGACCGCATTGAAATATGCAAAATTTCGTATAATTTTTTAACCGTTGCCACAATATGGGTTGTAATGTTAACAAAAAGAATATGGGCTCCAAAAAAACCTTAAGAATTAGCAAATGGGCTGTAAATTATTAGAAATAATGGCAGATGGGTTGTATGCTATTTTCCACATATTTGAGGCTTTCCTAAAAAAGGTTGACGCACAAGCACGGACTGTTGGATGTCCATCCAACGGCCGTCGTGCTTCTTCAATCTCTGCTCTTCCTGCTCCAGCCGCTCAAACAAGTGTCGGCGGGACTGCCTGCTCCCTCCTCCTCGCTGCCGGCTGTGCTGCCGCGTAGGCCTCACCGCCCGACCGTACTCCCATCGCTGGCCTAGCCATCCCTCTACTCACCCACACCTGCTGTTATTCTCCGGCGACGGCAGACGAACCAGTAAACCCTCGTACAGTCGTACTCCCCTCCGCGTGGGAAACAACTGTCGAGTCTTCCCTGCCTCCGTGTCGTCCCCTTCCTAGGCCTTGCCGTCGTCCACCGCCCTGGTGCTCTCGGCGCGGTGTGGTCAACGTGGTCAAGGAACGACTTCCATCAGACGTGGACTGTACGTGGAGAGGCTGACAGCTGGGTCCATGACCGCAGCAAGGAAGTGCCTCCTTATTACGCGGAAAATAATGATTCCTCCACCTGATAGCTGGGACCCACCGGACGGGCCACTATATTTCGCGAAAAAAAAACGTTTCCCCCTGACTGCTGGGACCCACCAGCTACATCTTCGCATGCAAGGAAGTGCGTCCGGGCAAAAAAAATCGATTCGCCCCCTGACTGCTGGGACCCACCAGCTACATCTTCGCAGGCAAGGAAGTTCCTGATAGTCAGGACCCACCTGTTCGAAGTGTACGTAGCGTTGTCATTCTGGTCGCTGATGTCTACTACAAAACCTTCTTCTTGTAGACGTTGTTGGGCCTCCAAGTGCAGAGGTTTGTAGGACAGTAGAAAATTTCCCTCAAGTGGATGACCTAAGGTTTATCAATCTGTAGGAGGCGTAGGATGAAGATGGTCTCTCTCAAGCAACCCTGCAACCAAATAACAAAGAGTCTCTTGTGTCCCCAACACACCCAATACAATGGTAAATTGTATAGGTGCACTAGTTCGGCGAAGAGATGGTGATACAAGTGCAATATGGATAGTAGATAATAGTTTTTGTAATCTGAAATAATAAAAACAGCAAGGTAGCAAGTGATAAAAGTGAGCGTAAACGGTATTGCAATGATGGTAAACAAGGCCTGGGGTTCATACTTTCGCTAGTGTAAGTTCCCTCAACAATACTAACATAATTGGATCACATAACTATCCCTCAACATGCAACAAAGAGTCACTCCAAAGTCACTAATAGCGGAGAACGAACGAAGAAATTATGGCAGGGTACGAAACCAACTCAAAGTTATTCTTTCCAATCAATCCGTTGGGCTATTCCTATAAATGTCACAAACAGCCCTAGTGTTCGTACTAGAATAACACCTTAAGATACAAATCAACCAAAACCCTAATGTCACCTAGATACTCCAATGTCACGTCAAGTATCCGTGGGCATGATTATACGCTATATATCACACAATCTCAGATTCATCTATTCAACCAACACAAAGGACCTCAAAGAGTGCCCCAAAGTTCTACCCTAGAATCACGACGAAAACGTGTGCTAACCCCTATGCATAGGTTCCCAATGTCACGAAACCAGCAAGTTGGTCACCAAAACATACATCAAGTGGCACGTGGTATCCCATTGTCACCACAGATATCCACGGCAATACATACATCAAGTGTTCTCAAATCTTTAAAGACTCAATCCGATAAGATTACTTGAAAGGGGAAACTCAATTCATTACAAGAGAGAAGAGGGGGAGGAGAAACATAAGATCCAACTATAATAGCAAAGCTCGCGATACATCAAGATCGTGCCAAATCAAGAACACGAGAGAGAGAGAGAGATCAAACACATAGCTGCTAGTACATACCCTCAGCCCCGAGGGAGAACTACTCCCTCCTCGTCATGGAGAGCACCGGGATGATGAAGATGGCCACCGGAGAAGGATTGCCCCCTCCGGCAAGGTGCCGGAACGGGTCTAGATTGGTTTTCGGTGGCTACGGAGGCTTCTGGCGGCGGAAATCCCGATCTATCTTGTGTTCTGGAAGTTTTAGGGTATATGGAGTTATATAGGCAGAAGAAGCACGTCACGGGAGCCACGAGGGCCTCATGAGGCAGGGGGCGCGCCCTAGGGGGGGCGCCCCCCGCCCTCGTGAGCACCTCGTTCCTTCCTGGACGTGGGGTCCAATTCCATCGGGTGGCTTTTGTTCGAAAAATAACTTCTCTAGTTGATTTCATTTCGTTTCGACTCCGTCTGATATTCCTTTTCTTCAAAACACTGAAATAGGCATAAAACAACAAATCTGGGCTGGGCCTCCGGTTAATAGGTTAGTCCCAAAAGTAATATAAAAGTGGATAATAAAGCCCAATATTGTCCAAAACAGTAGATAATATAGCATGGAACAATAATAAATTATAGATACGTTGGAGACGTATCAAGCATCCCCAAGCTTAATTCCTGCTCGTCCTCGAGTAGGTAAATGATAAAAAAGATAATTTTTGATGTGGAATGCTAGTTGGCATAATTTCAATGTAATTCTTCTTAACTGTGGCATGAATATTCAGATCCATAAGATTCAAGACAAAAGTTTAATATTGACATAGAAACAATAATACTTCAAACATACTAACAAAGCAATCATGTCTTCTCAAAATAACATGTCCAAAGAAAGTTATCCCTACAAAATCATATAGTCTGGCTATGCTCCATCTTCACCACACAAAATATTTAAATCATGCACAACCCCGATGACAAGCCAAGCAATTATTTCATACTTTTGATGTTCTCAAACTTTTTCAATCTTCACGCAATACATGAGCGTGAGCCATGGATATAGCACTATAGGTGGAATAGAATGGTGGTTGTGGAGAAGACAAAAGGGGAGAAGATAGTCTCACATCGACTAGGCGTATCAACGGGCTATGGATATGCCCATCAATACATATCAATGTGAGTGAGTAGGGATTGCCATGCAACGGATGCACTAGAGCTATAAGTATATGAAAGCTCAACAAAAGAAACTAGTGGGTGTGCATCCAACTCGCTTGCTCACGAAGACCTAGGGCATTTTGAGGAAGCCCATCATTGCAATATACAAGACAAGTTCTATAATGAAAGATTCCCACTAGTATATGAAAGTGACAACATAGGAGTCTCTCTATCATGAAGATCACGGTGCTACTTTGAAGCACAAGTGTGGTAAAAGGATAGTAGCATTGTCCCTTTTATTTTTTATTTGGCCTCTTTTTTGGCCTTTTTTTATTTGGCCTTTCTTTATCTTTTTTGGGACAATGATCTATTCAATGATGATCATCACACATCTATTTATTTACGACTCAATGATACAACTCGATACTAAAACATAATATGACTCTATATGAATGCCTCCGGCGGTGTACCGGGATATGCAATGAATCAAGAGTGACAAGTATGAAAGAATTATGAACAGTGGCTTTGCCACAAATACTATGTCAACTACATGATCATGTTAAGCAATATGACAATGATGAAGCATGTCATAATAAACGGAATGGTGGAAAGTTGCATGGCAATATATCTCGGAATGGCTATGGAAATGCCATAATAGGTAGGTATGGTGGCTGTTTTGAGGAAGGTGTATGGTAGGTGTATGATACCGGCAAAAGGTGTGCGGTATTAGAGAGGCTAGCAATGGTGGAAGGGTGAGAGTGCGTATGATCCATGGACTCAACATTAGTCATAAAGAACTCACATACTTATTGCAAGAATCTATTAGTTGTCGAAACAAAGTACTACGCGCATGCTCCTAGGGGGATAGATTGGTAGGAAAAGACCATCGCTCGTCCCCGACCGCCACTCATAAGGAAGACAATCAATAAATAAATCATGCTCCAACTTAGTTACATAACGGTTCACCATACGTGCATGCTACGGGAATCACAAACTTCAACACAATTATTTCTCAAATTCATAACCACTCAACTAGCATGACTCTAATATCACCATCTCCATATCTCAAAACAATTATCAAGTATCAAACTTCTCTTAGTATTCAACACACTCATAAGAGAATTTTATTATTAATCTTGTATACCTAGCATATTAGGATTTTAAGCAAATTACCATGCTATGTAAGACTCTCAAAATAATATAAGTGAAGCATGATATTTCATCTATTTCTTCAAAATAAAACTACCACCATGCTCTAAAAGATATAAGTGAAGCACTAGAGCAAATGACAAACTACTCCGAAAGATATAAGTGAAGATCAATGAGTATTCGAATAATTATGCGACTATGTGAAGACTCTCTAACATTTAATAATTTAAGATCTTGGTACTCTATTCAAACAGCAAGCAAAGCAAAATAAAATGACATCTAAGAATAGCAAACATCATGTGAATAAGCAAAAACTTATGATCAACCGATACTAACCGATAATTGTTGAAGAAGAAAGGTGGGATGCCAACCGGGGCATCCCCAAGCTTAGATGCTTGAGACTTCTTGAAATATTATCTTGGGGTGCCTTGGGCATCCCCAATCTTGAGCTTTTGTGTCTCCTTAATTCCTCTCATATCACGGTCTCCCTAAATCTCAAAAGCTTCATCCACACAAAACTCAACAAGGACTCGTGAGATAAGTTAGTATAAACCATTGCCAAAACCTTATCATACTCGAATGTAGCAAATCACTAAAATTATTATTCAACATTGAATACTAAGTGCCTCTGCATATTTAATAGTCCTATCCTTAAATAGAATCATTAAAGAAACAAACATATGCAAACAATGCAAACATAACAGCAATCTGCCTAAACAGGATAGTCTGTAAAGAATGCAGCAACATCCATACTTCCATAGCTCCGAAAATTATGAAAGAAAATTCCCACTGTGGTAAATTTTTCAGATCTTAATATGCAAAAGGTTTCAACATTTTATCACATTCTGACTTTTCTAGGGAATTATTGCAACAGCGGTAAACTTTCTGTTTTCAAACAGCAACATATATACTTGTAACATAGGCATAGTAAAGGCTATCAAAGCCACTTTTATTGAAATAAAAGATGAAAACAATTGTTCCAAATAACAGCAATCAAATTCTAACAAAATAAATTGACGCTCCAAGCAAAACACATATCATGTGGCGAATAAAAATATAGCTCCAAGTAAAGTTACCGATGAACGAAGACGAAAGAGGGGATGCCTTCCGGGGCATCCCCAAGCTTAGGCTCTTGGTTGTCCTTGAATATTACCTTGGGGTGCCTTGGGCATCCCCAATCTTAGGCTCTTTCCACTCCTTATTCCATAGTCCATCGAATCCATACCCAAAACTTGAAAACTTCACAACACAAAACTGAAAGTAGAAAACTCGTGAGCTCCGTTAGTATAAGAAAATAAATCACCACTTCAAGGTACTGTAATGAACTCATTACTTATTCATATTGGTGTTAAACCTACTGTATTCCAACTTCTCTATGGTTTATAAACTCTTTTACTAGCCATAGATTCATCAAAATAAGCAAACAACACACGAAAAACAGAATCTGTCAAAAACAGAACAGTCTGTAGTAATCTGGATAAAACGTATACTTCTGGAACTCATAAAATTCTCAAATAAATTGCTGGACCTGAGGAATTTATATATTAATCATATTAAAAAATAATTAACTAAATATCACTCTCCAAATAAAAATGGGAGCAGTTCTCGTGAGCGCTAAAGTTTCTGTTTTTTACAGCATGATCAACAAGACTTTCCCCAAGTCTTCCCAAAGGTTCTACTTGGCGCAAACACTAATTAAAAGCATAAAACCACATCTAAACAGAGTCTAGATGAATTATTTATTATTAAACAGGAACAAAAAGCAAGGAGCTAAAATAAAATTGGGTTGCCTCCCAATCAAGCGCTATCGTTTAACGCCCCTAGCCAGGCATGATGATTTCAATGATGCTCACATAAAGGATAGAAATTGAAACATAAAGAGAGCATCATGAAGAATATGACTAGCACATTTAAGTCTAACATACTTCCTATGCATAGGGATTTTGTGAGCAAACAACTTATGGGAACAATAATCAACTAGCCTAGGAGGGCAAAACAAGCATAACTTCAAAACTTTAAGCACATAGAGAGGAAACTTGATATTATTGCAATTCCTACAAGCATATATTCCTCCCTCGTAATAATTTTCAGTAGAATCATGAATGAATTCAACAATATAACCAGCACCTAAAGCATTCTTTTCATGATCTACAAGCATAGAAATTTTTTACTCTCCATATAAGCAAAATTCTTCTCATTCGGGATAGTGGAAGTATCATAAGAGACTTGGATACTATAAATTGTTTCCACATTAAAAAGTAATGTTCAGAGATGGGGTAATCATAATCATGACAAGTTTTATAAATATAATCACTACTTTTTATAGCATATGTATCATCACAATAATTATCATAAGTAGAAGGCATGCTATCATCATTATAAACTTGCATATCAAAACTTGAGAGGCTAAAAATATCATCATTATTAAACATAGCATCCCCAAGCTTGGGACAAACATTAATTGCAGCAAATATATTCTCAAATATGTCATACTCATCAAACATAGCTTCCCCAAGCTTGGGCCTTTTCATATCATAAGCATAATCACTCTCATCATTAATTGTATGAATAGCACCAATAGTATAGCAATTATCATATTCTTCCAAGCAAGTGCCAAAAAGATTTTCAAGATCATAATAAGTATCATTATCTTCCACAATTATATTTTCATGAGGCACAATAGTAATAGGAGCAGCATTATTTGGAAGATATATCTTTTTTACCTCTCTTCCTTTTTCTTTTCTTCTTCTTCACCACATCATGTGTGGGTTCAATCCTCTTTTTGGAGCTCCTTATTAATGAGATTGGTTGAATAGGAGGCTCTTCCTCATTACCTGATTCATCATACGAAATAATAGGAGGGTATTGGGAAATATCTTCCCTTTCATTAGTATTCTCTTCATCTTCTTGTTTTCTTTTCTTTATGTAATTGGCAATATAAGGATTTTCAATGCAATTCACCGCACGATACATATAAATCTTCTCTAGATCAAAATGAAGAACTCTATCAAGATTGAATTTTGGAATACCCTCAGTTATACGTTTCATTTCTTCGTAACCCAAAAGAAGGCTAAGCTCTTTATGATGCTCAAGGGTAATCAAATTATCACAATGTTTGGACACGACTTGATCATGAAACAAATAGCATTGGAGCTTTAAATGACCATGTTCATTGCAAAGTTCACAAGAGGCACGAAAAATATTGAATTTTTCAGCACATTCATCTAGCTCTTCTTGCAAAAATTTGGTTTCTAAGTACTTTTGCCTCTTGAAATATCTACCTTCCCTATTTGGTGTGTACTTGCAAACCCAGTCTACTCCAAAAAAATTGACATGTTTATAGGAGGCATTTTCATCATAACAAGTGCAATCATCATTAGCATCATGGATATTCAAAGAATTCGTACTAACAACATTGCAATCATGCTCATCATTCAAATATTTAGTGCCAAACATTTTATAGATTTCTTCTTCTAGCACTTGAGCACAATTATCCTTTCCATCATACTCACGAAAGATATTAAAAAGGTAAAGCGTATGAGACAAACTCAATTCCATTTTTTATAGTTTTCTTTTATAAACTAAACTAGTGATAAAACAAGAAACTAAAAGACTCGATTGCAAGCTCTAAAGATATACCTTCAAGCACTCACCTCCCCGGCAACGGCGCCAGAAAAGAGCTTGATGTCTACTACACAACCTTCTTCTTGTAGATGTTGTTGGGCCTCCAAGTGCAGAGGTTTGTAGGACAGTAGAAAATTTCCCTCAAGTGGATGACCTAAGGTTTATCAATCCATAGGAGGCGTAGGATGAAGATGGTCTCTCTCAAGCAACCCTGCAACCAAATAACAAAGATTGTCTTGTGTCCCCAACACACCGAATACAATGGTAAATTGTATAGGTGCACTAGTTCGGCGAAGAGATGGTGATACAAGTGCAATATGGATAGTAGATAATAGTTTTTGTAATATGAAATAATAAAAACAGCAAGGTAGCAAGTGATAAAAGTGAGCGTAAACGGTATTGCAATGATGGTAAACAAGGCCTAGGGTTCATACTTTCGTTAGTGTAAGTTCCCTCAACAATACTAACATAATTGGATCACATAACTATCCCTCAACATGCAACAAAGAGTCACTCCAAAGTCACTAATAGCGGAGAACGAACAAAGAGATTATGGTAGGGTACGAAACCACCTCAAAGTTATTCTTTCCAATCAATCCGTTGGGCTATTCCTTTAAGTGTCACAAACAGCCCTAGAGTTCGTACTAGAATAACACCTTAAGATACAAATCAACCAAAACCCTAATGTCACCTAGATACTCCAATGTCACCTCAAGTACCCGTGGGCATGATTATACGATATGCATCACACAATCTCAGATTCATCTATTCAACCAACACAGAGGACCTCAAAGATTGCCCCAAAGTTCTACCAGAGAATCACGACGAAAACATGTGCCAACCCCTATGCATAGGTTCCCAATGTCACGAAACCGGCAAGTTGGTCACCAAACCATACATCAAGTGGCACGTGGTATCCCATTGTCACCACAGATATCCACGGCAAGACATACATCAAGTGTTCTCAAATCTTTAAAGACTCGATCCAGTAAGATTAGTTCAGAGGGGAAACTCAATTCGTTACTAGAGAGAAGAGGGGGAGGAGAAACATAAGATCCAACTATAATAGCAAAGCTCGCGATACATCAAGATCGTGTGAAATCAAGAACACGAGAGAGAGAGAGATCAAGCACATAGCTACTAGTACATACCCTCAGCCCCGAGGGAGAACTACTCCCTCCTCGTCATGGAGAGCACCGGGACGATGAAGATGGCCACCGTAGAAAGATTGCCCCCTCCGGCAGGGTGCCAGAACGGGTCTAGATTGGTTTTCGGTGGCTACGGAGGCTTCTGGCGGCGGAACTCCCGATCTATCTTGCGTTCTGGAAGTTTTAGGGTATATGGAGTTATATAGGCAGAAGAAGCACGTCAAGGAAGCCATGAGGGCCCCACGAGGCAGGGGGCGCCCCCACCCTCGTGAGCACCTCGTTCCTTACTTGACGTGGGGTCCAAGTCCATCGTGTGGCTTTTGTTCCAAAAATAACTTCTCTGGTTGATTTCATTCCGTTTCGACTCCGTCTGATATTCCTTTTCTTCAAAACACTGAAATAGGCATAAAACAACAAATCTGGGTTGGGCCTCCGGTTAATAGGTTAGTCCCCAAAGTAATATAAAGGTGGATATTAAAGCCCAATATTTCCCAAAATAGTAGATAATATAGCATGGAGCAATCAAAAATTATAGATACGTTGGAGACGTATCAGTCGCGAACGTGTATGTACATACTGGTCGATGTAGAGGGGCGCACGTGTCATAGTAGAGGCGCGCACGTGTCGTAGTAGAGGCGCGCACGTGTCGTAGTAGAGGCACGCACATAGCATGTACACATACGTACAGCGGCCAGGGTGCAATAAAGAAAATACGACCACGTATGTGTACATACGGGCGGGGTCTCGAACGCCTACTCGCGCATACGTACGGCCAGGGCTCGTGTACATGGCTGGGTCGGAAGGGAGAAACAACATCATCGTCGTGTTCATGGGGAGGCAACGGAATGCGTCGTGTAAATGGGGAGGCAACGGAATGCTTCGTGTTCATGGGGAGGCAACAGAATGCGTGGGAGCCAACCGGCTGGGTCGGAACGGAATGCGTGGTCATGTTCATCGGGAGGGCTTGGACGGAACAGGCGATGGAAACGAGGCCTGGCGTACCGCAAAACGGAGGAAACGACCTTGTGTTCGACCAGCCACATTCGAAACGGGATCCTGTTCATTAGGAGGGGTCTGGTGTACCGTAAAATGGAGGAAACGAACCTCCTACGATCGAAACGGGGGTCCTGTTGATCGGGATGGGTGTGGCGTACGGAGGAAACAGACTTGTGTTGGAGCGCTATGGTCAAAACAGGGGTCCTGTTCATCGGGAGGGGTGTGGCGTACCGCAAAACGGGACTCCACGGGATACTGTTCATCTCCACCGTCGACCCCCTCCAGCCTCCACGAGCTACTGTTCATCCACCGTCGACCTCCTCCAGCCTCCACCTGCGACTGTTCATCCACGGGCTCCTGTTCATCCAGCCTCCACCGCGCACTACTCCACCGACTACTGTTCAACCAGCCCTCTCCACGGGCTCCTGTTCAACCATCCCTCCACGGCTACTGTTCATCCTGCCCTCCACCGTCTACTGTTCATCCTGCCCTCCACGGGGTGGTCCTGTTCATCCAGCCCTCC